>NW_013550326.1:0-20000 GCF_000499425.1 Eimeria acervulina | reverse complement strand
CATTGTCTCTGTTTCTATCTCTGTCCCTAGGGATATATTTTATATATTCTTATTCCTTGATGCACCTCCATTGTCTGTCTGTCTCCTTTATTATTATTATTATTGCTGCTGCTGATGTTGCTGCTGCTGCTGCTGCTGTTGCTGCTGCTGCTGCTGCTGCAGAGATAGAGCCTGAGAAGGTGGTGCTGCAGGTTATGTACATCGATACGGATCGCGGGGCTGTTATTATGTCAGACCCTAACTTTGATGAGGCATGTCTCCTTTTAAGTTTTTGTTTCTTTTGTCTCTTTCTATTTGCTTCTTTATTTCTTCTGCGTCTCCTTCCAGTTGTCTCCTCCACCATCTGTCTCCCCCTCGGTGTCTTCGTCTGTCCCTTTATCTGTCTCTTCATCTGTCCCTTTATCTGTCTCCTTCTCTGTGTCTTTATATTTATATCTATACATCTCTTTATCTGTCCCTGTCTGTCTCTTAAAGTGTCTCCTTTTATATCTTTTTCTGTCTTTCTTTGACTTACTAATCCTCTCAGTGTCTCTTCACCTGTCTCCTCCTGTCTCCTTTACTGTCCCTGTCTCTGTTTTATTGTTTGTTGTGTTGGGGTCTTTGTCTATTTGTGTACAGCTTCAGCTGTCTCTATTTACTCTTTTTGTTTGTATTTGTCTCCTCTTGCAGCTGTCTTCCCTTCCGGTGTCTCCTTTTGTCTTCTGCTGTCTCTGCAGGTCTCTGTCCCCCTCCGCCTTTTTGGGGGCCCCTCAATGGCTGAACATTTAACTCGTGGGTCTCTTATAAGCAAGGAGACAGACAGTTCTTTCTTTGGTTTGCTGCTCGATTGTTGCTGCTGCTGCGCTGTTGCTGCTGCTGCTGCTGTGCGGTTGCTACTGCCACTGAGCTGTTTCTCTTACTGTGTTGCTGCTGCCGTGCTGCTGCTGCTGCTGCTGTGCTGCTGCAGCGGAGCTGCAGGTGTCTGTGTGGATGCATGAGGGCGAGCCAGTGAAGGTCCAGCTGCCAACGTCTATTCTGACTCTGCTGAGGTGCGCTGGGGCTGCATGCATGCATGCAGCCCTTTAAGAGTGTGTCCCCTATCTGTGTCTCCCAGCAGCAGCAGCAGCCAGTAGCAGCAGCAGCAGCCAGTAGCAGCTAGCGAAATACAACGAAGCCTGCACCCCTAGCCCCTAAGCCTCAGGAGACAACGCCAGAGAAGGAGACACAAATGAGCAGCTGAGACGCTGTTACCAATAAACAATCCGTGGAGACACCTGGTTGCATGCATGCATTGCATGCATGCACGCATGCGTGCATGCATTTGTGCATGCGACAGCCCCAACATTTCTTTGAGGGTGCGCTTGTGTTGCGGTGTCTCTGCAGAGGAAAAAAATGAAAATAGGCAGACAAGGCGAAAGGAGACAAAACAAAACAAAAACAGCAACAAGCGAGGGGACACCTCGGGGCTTTGGGTTGTTTTGCATGCATGCATGCATACATGCATGAGCGGGACCCACAAAAGGTCTCTTTATATCTCTCTTTGTTTTTAAAAGAGAGACAAGATGCATACATGCATGCAGCGAGCAAAAGAGACAGACACAGAACAACAAAATGCTGCTGCATCCTGCAGCCTCCTCCCTCTCTGCCTCGTTAAGGGGCCTCTATCTAAACTTTAAAAAGGAGACACTTTAAGCTCGCTGTCTCCTCTACTCGGGTGTCTTTACAGCCCCAGCTGTCAGCCCCACAACCAGCAGCAACAGCTGGAGGGAGGGGACTGTTTGCTGCAGTTACTGCAGCACATGGGATCCCCAAGGGGGCCCCTGTTTATGAACAAACTACACTTATACAGCAGGCGCATGCATGCTGCTTTCAAGTGTACGTACACCTGAAAGCAGCATGTACAGGCACAAGCGCAGCAGGTTTGTCTCTACATGAGCTGAGGAGACACCTAAACGAGGGGACAGCGGGGAGACGCTGAAGCAAAAGGAGACACCAATAGATTTATATCACCCTGCCGTTGCGTCGACGTCCATAAAACACATATTCACCCCTGACAGGCGCTGCTGCTGCTGTTGCTGCTGCTGCTGTTGCTGCTGCTGCTGCTGCTGTTGGTGCTGCTGCTGGAAGGGGTCGTCGCATTCGAGTCCGGTGCCTTCGTCCGCGTCCCTATTCATTTTAGCTGCTGCTGTTGCTGCTGCTGGGGTATACTTTGCGTGTAGCAGCAGCTGCTGCTGCTGCAGCGGCGGAGAGCCTGCAGCGGGACGCACAGCAAAGAAGACTGTCTCCTCGGGGCCTTGCGGTGGAGGGCAGCAGCAAAAAAAAATGACAAAAGAGACAGACAGCAGCAGCAGCGCCTCCCTGCTGCCGCTGTTGCTGCCGAGGGGCCCCACCACACACATCGCAGACACAACAGCAACGCTACTTCTGGGGTGTATGGATGCTATGCATGCATATACACCCCAACAGGATAACAAAATGACATACAAAAATATACAACAAAACAGAAGAACATCCCTCCCGTCTCTCTTGCACCCCACAGCTACCATAGCCCTACAAAGCGGGGGCCCCTAGGAAGCCCCCCCTTGCGCGGCCCTCCTCCCTGAGGCCCCCCTGTGGGGCCCCACAGGGGCCCCACAGAGCCCTAAAGGGGGGTCCCCATATGGGCCCCCCCTCCCTAGGACCCCACAGGGGCCCCCCTAGAGCCCCACAGGGGGACCCCAGCTGAGGCCCTCCTCCCTGGGGGGGCCCCCCCTAGGGCCCCACAGGGGGGCCCCACACGGGGGCCCCCCAGCCTAGCGCCCCGCTGTGCGTTCGTTGCAAGAGGGTTCGTCTGGGGGCTGCATGGCGCGTAGACCGGCGGGGTGTAAAGGAGACAATCGGAGGTGTCCCTCAGGGGGAAGTTGCTGCAACTCTACCCCTGAAGGGGGGGGCCTCTTGCTTCTCATACTTGAGGAAGGAGACAGACTCTCCTCAATGGGGGCCCCAGGGGGCCCCTCCTCTGCAACAGCAGCAGAATCCAAAGGGAATGAAGGAGCAGGGGGCCCCCCCCGCACATCGCTAACCGGAGGAGACGAACTCCCCAGCCAACGCGGTGTACGTACACCCGAAGCTGCATGCGCAAGCCAGGCTACAAGACCACCCTCGCCCCCGCTGCGTCTCTCTCCAGCAGCAGCAGCAGCAGCAGGAACAGCAGCAACATCAGTAGACGCTGTTGCTGCTGCTGCTGCTGCTGTTGCTGCATTGGTGGGCGCTGCGCACTGCACAGCTTGAGGTGTATGTACAGGTGAAGGCGGCGCACCCTCTCGTATATCGACGATCCCGTCTCGAGCTGCTGCTGCTGCTTCACTGTCTCCTAAACCCTTTCCCCTGCGCAGCAGTAACAGCAGCAGCAACTCCAATATAGAACCAACAGCAACAGTAGAAGCAGCAGCAGAAACAACACGAGCAGCAGCTCACTTGCGCTCAGCCGCAGCTCCGAGGTAGCGGTGCAGCAGGCGTAGTTCTTCAGCTTGCAGCCAGCAGTGCCTGCAGCAGCAGCAGCAGGATCAGCAGCAGAGGGGATACTATGCTAGTAGCACAGCAGCAGCCTGTGGGGTCTGTAGCTAGCTAGCTAGCTGCTGCTGTCTCCGCACTGTCTCCTCACCGCATGCGCAGCAAACGCTTAAACTCCAACTCCATCTTCTGCCGCGCGTACTCAGCAAACTCAGCGCTGCATGGGTTGCCTTCATGC
Source organism: Eimeria acervulina (assembly GCF_000499425.1). Classification (NCBI taxonomy): domain Eukaryota; phylum Apicomplexa; class Conoidasida; order Eucoccidiorida; family Eimeriidae; genus Eimeria; species Eimeria acervulina. The sequence goes on along the minus strand of NW_013550326.1, from coordinate 16,291 downwards.
AGCCTGCACACCAGCTCGTCCTGCAGCAGCAGCAGCAGCAGCAGCAGCAGCAGCAGCAAGAGCAGCAGCAGCAATAGCAGGAAGGATAGCCATACACGAAACGCCCCTCGCAGCAGCAGCAAAAATGACGGGGCTTATCATCCAGCAGCAAGAAATAAACACGCGGCAGCAGCAGTAGCAGCAGAAGCAACAGCAACAGCAGCAACAACAGCAGCAGCAACAGCAGCAACAACAGCAGCAGCAACAGCAGCAACAAAGCTTACTTGCTGCCTCTCGTGGTGACCCTGAGCGCCGCTCCCCTCAGCCGCTCTCCCCCGCAGCAGCTCCAGCAGCCTCTTCATATAGTGCTGCCTGCGGGCTGCAGAAGCAGCAGCATCAACAGCAGCAGCAGCTGCTGCTGCACTTGCACGAGGGCCAAACAGCACCAGGCGTAGCTCCAGCAGCAGCAGCTACAACACCAGCAGCAGTAACAACAGCAACAGCAGCAACAGCAGCAACGAGAATGCTACCTTACCGCCAACCTGTGCTTGAAGGCCCTCGATCTGTGCTGCACTTAGAGACTCAATATCTGCTCCCTGTAAATTCTGCTGCAGCAAACGCGAGATGTCAAAGGGAGCTGCTGCTGCAGCAGCAGCAGCAGCGCTGCTTGCAGCATCCCCAGCAACATGTTGCTGCTCCGGAGACGGCAGCAACTGCTGCAGAAGAGACTTTGTGGGGTCTGGTTCCGTGCTGCTCCCCACTCCGGCCTTATACCGCAGCCTGCTGTTGCTGCTGCTGCTGCTACTGCTGCTGCTGCTGCTTCTGGGACGCAAGCTGCAGTACGGTGATGGAGACCCGCTGAGCCGCCGCACTCGCAACTCATTGAGGAGAGGAGGCAGCTGTGCTGCAGCTGCTGCTGCAGACTGGTCGTCCTGCAGCAGATCCTGCTGCAGCAGCTGCTGTTGCTGCAGCTGTTGCTGCAGCTGCTGCTGCTGCTCCTCCGTCTGGGGGCACTGCTCCGCTGCGTCAGCGTCTACTGCCATCCTGCGGGTATCAAAGGGCGACTCCTGAGCAGCAGCAGCAGCAGCAGCTGCTGCTGCTGCTGCTGCTAGACCTGCTGGCTCTTTCATAAAGATAAGTGTCTCCCCGTCGTCCCCTAAGATTCCGCGTTTGCTGCGCTGCTGCTGCTGCTGCTTCCTCAGCCAGGACTTGCGGAGCGCTGAAGTGTTAATGCCAGGGGTACCTGGGGGTCTCCTTTCACCAGGAGACTGTTTCTGCTGCTGCTGCTCCTGCTGCTGCTGCTGTTTGCTGCGGAGGGCAGTGCGGGTGCTGGGTGTCTCTGCTGATACCCCGTGGAGACTTTGTTTCCGTCCGGGGGCTGTTGTCTTCCTTGCTGCAGCTTGCTGCGCTGCTCGCTGCTGCTGCAGCTCTCTGGCGGTCATTGGGAGTTCGCCTCTTCCTGCTGCTGCTGTTTCTGCATCTCCAGCATCTGCAGCAGCAGCAGCATCAGCAGCAGCAGAAAGGGGTGATCCGCAAGCTGTAGACTTTGACAGACGAGACTGCCGAGGAGACAGCGTAACTTCTCTTGCAAGCCTCGAGGGGCCCCTGGGGCCCTGCAGTGGCTGCTGGAAAGAACCCAAAGGAGACGGTGGGGGCAGCTGCAGCAGCACACACGCAGCAGCAGCAACTCCTGCTGACCCCGGGATAAGCAGCAGCAGCAACAGCTAAACAGCACCGGCAGCTGTAGCTGCAGCAGCAGCCGCTGTAGCAGCAGCAGCAGCAGCAGCTGCTGGGGATATCTATCTTACTCCTGTAGCTTCCTGCATGCGGCGGGGGCTGTTTGCTTCCGCTGCTGTTCTTTTTGCTGCTGCAGCGTGGGCGCTCAAGGCGGTTTTCCTGGTGACACCTGCGCTCCTAATGAGCCTGGACCTGCTGCTGCTGCTGCTGCTGTTGCTGCTGCTGCTGCTGTTGCTGCTGAGATTAGAGGGGGCAGACGTCAAGGAGACACTTGAATTCAGGATAGGGGATCCAGAGCCCGAGGCCCGGGGGCCCCTACGGAGGCCCCCATAGGGCCCCAGAGGAGTTGGAGGAGGGAGACGAGGAGACACCTGGCAGGAAGGGAGCAGCAGATCGCTGCTTTTAATAGGAGACAGATCGTCTACTAGAGACGAGCCTCCTACTAAAGGGCTCAAAGGAGACCTCACGTTGCTGTCCCTTCCACCGGCCCCTTGCCCGTGCTGCTGCTGCTGCTGCTGTTGCTGCTGTTGCTGCTGCAGGGTTTCAGTGCCCGGGAGACCCTGCTGCTGCTGCTGTTGCTGTTGCTGCTGCATGCGGAAGTTTTTAACTCTGGAGGCGTATCTGAGTGTGTTTAAAGTTTGCTCGCAGCACGAAGAGGCTGGGGAGACAGTTGCAATCATAACGCTGCGGCTGCTGCGGCCTAGAAGCACCTCCCGCAGCACTTTAGTTAATTCAGAGTCTCTAAAGGGCACATGCAGCTTTTCTTTATCCATAGCTCTTATACATTCTTTTAAAGCTAATAGAGATCTATTAATACCCGCACCGTCTTGCTGCGTCTGCTTCGGCTGCTGTAAAGTATCAGCCCCACGCTCGCTCCCAGCCAAATCTATAAACACCAAACGACCTGCAGCAGCAGCAGCAGCAACAGCAGCAGCAGCAGCAGTAGTGGTAGGAATAGGAGGAGTAGTAGGAGAAGGGGGGGAGAGAAGGTGCAGTGAAGAAGAAAGAGTAATAGCGGAGAGAGACAGACAAGCAAAAACAAACAAATAAATCAAAGAGATGTTTGCTTCACCATGCCGAGCAGTTTACGCTTAGGGGCACAGCATGCATGCATATAATAAATATATGTATATTTATAATATACATTATATGTAATTGCTGTTGCTTCTCCAGCAGCAGAAGCAACAGCAACAAGAAGAGCAGCAGCAGAAGTAGCAGCAAGAGAAGCAGCAGCAGCATACCAACAGGAGCATCCGCATGATCAGAGGCACCAGAAGAAGCAGCAGCAAGAGCAGCATCACAAGCAGCAGCAGCAGCAGCAGCAGCAGCACCCTCACCTGCGACTTTGGATTGCTGGTTGCGGATATGAATCTGCAGCACTGCATGCGACCGCGAGGATTCATCATTGACGGAGTTTGCTCCTACAACAAACAGCTGCAGCAACCCAACAAGCCTTGCAGCAGCAGCAGCAACAACAGCAGCAACAGCAGCAGCAGCAGCAACGGCAGCGGCAGCAGCAGCAGCAGCAGCAGCAGCCGCAACTCACCGATCCGCCTCAACTCCATTCCACCCACAATTCGCCGCAGCAGCTCTTCTTTGCTGCCTACCTCATCCTCTCGCAAATCTGCAGCAGCAGCAGGAGCAGCAGCAACAGCAGCAACAGCGCGATCATTCAAGCGCAGCCCCATAATAAGAACAGCAGCAGCAGCAGCAGCAGCAGCAGCAGCAGGGGAGCACCTTTGACAACAACTTCTTTCTTGCCGTTCTCCAAAGCAGCAACGAGCTTCCTGAAGCAATTCAAAGAAACAGCAGCAGCAGCAGCAGCAGCAACAGCAGCAGCAGCAGCAGCACAACACCGCGACCCGTCAATCGCTGGAGTAAACCCGCAGCACGGCGCCCACATTTCAGCAGTACCACAGATAGCTGCAGCAACAGCAACAGCAGCAGCAGCAGCTGCAGCAACAGAAGCACCAGCAACAGGAGCAGCAGGAGCAGCAGCAGCAGCAGACCTATCTTGCAGCAAGTCAAAGAGTCTGCCGTTGTAGATCTCAAAGAAGGAGACATGCACCGTCTTCTTATCTTTTTCTTCTCGCATATATTGAAATATGTCGTGACAAGCCAACGCGAATACCCCCTCTGAGCCAACGCAAACCCTAAACCCTAAACCCTAAACCCTAGGCAGGCTTCAGCATATGGGTTAACCCTAAACCCTAAACCCTAGGCAGGCTTAAGCATATGGGTTGTAGTATTAGGGTTTAGGGTTTGAATAGGGGGGTAAGCGGGGTTTAGAATTTGTTCAGGAAAATTAGGGTTTAGGGTTTGGGTGGGGGAGTTAGTGTTTAGGGTTTGTTGAATAAGGGTTAATGCATTTTTGCTTGGTCTACATTTGAGGTTTTATGTGCATCGCTCATTAGGGTTTAGGGTTTAGGGTGGGAAACTGCATTTTTGCTTGCTATGAGGGTCTACATTTTGAGGTGTTGCATGCATCGCTCGTTAGGGTTTAGGGTTTAGGGTTTAGGGTTTAGAGTACGATCTTGTTGGGGTTCTGCTCCGTTTCCTTGGGGCCCTAACATAGTAAATGTCTTTCCGCTTCCTGTTTGACCGTAAGCAAAGAAGGAGCAGCTGGCGTCGCTGCGGCAGCAACTCTCTACTAAGGGCAGCACCGCCTGTCTGTACACCTCAGCGTTGCATGCAAACTCATCAAAGACGCGGTCCACGCGAAACTCGTGACGCTGCACATATGGAGTCAAATCCACCTTCTCCCTGCAGCAGCAGCAGCAGCAGCAGCAGCGGCAGTGTGAGCAGTGGCAGCAGCAGCGAGATTGACGAGGTGTATGCAGCAGAAACAGCTACTTCTGCTCCGGCAATATCATATACACCCCAGAGCTGCATATACACCTGAGAGCTGCATATACACTAGAGAACCGCATATACAACTGAGAGATGCATATACACCTGAGAGCTACGTATACACCTGAGAGCTGCATATACACCCCAAAGCTGCCCGTGCACCGCAGTTCTTACCTAGGCTCGTCTACGATGATTGTCTGTCCCCCTCTGACTCTAACGAGATCCGTATCTTTCCTCATCACCTCCAACGCACTCAAAGGCCTCTTACGAACCACCACAGCAATACGTGGCAGGGGGCCCCCTGGGGGGCCCCCAGGGGGGCCCCCCTGAGCCTCCCCCCCACTGACCGACTGGGGCTGTGCGCTCTGAAGCCAGAAGGAGCAAAAGGAGACAAAGGAAGGAGGGACAGAAGGTGTAGAGACAGCTGAGAAGCTGGGTGGGGCTGATGTGTCTCTATTCATTGTTTGTGCTGCTGTCTCTTCGTGAAGAGACAGCACCAGCGGGGCCCCGAATATGAGTGTATTCTAAGAGGTTAAAGGGGCCCCAAGATACAAGAGACAACAAGAGACAGCTGCAGCAGCAGCAAATTGAATTACCTCTTCAGACTTCATTGGTTAAGGCAGCAGTAGAAAGGAGACAAAAAATAAAAAGGAGACAAAAGGACAAGGAAGGGACGCGGGCCCCTCTGCTGCAGCTGCAGAACTTACAGGGCCCCCAGCTGCTGCTAAACCCCCCTATCAGCTTTCTCTGCTGCGTGCGGTGCTGCTGCTGAGGTGTACATACACCTCACCGTGCAGAGTCAGCTACTGGGTTGCCTTCAGGGGCCTCTCTTAGAGACAATGCAGCGGCTCGGGAGAGAGACTGCAGAGAATCTGTCGGCGAAGGAAGAGAGGGGAGATCAACCCACTACAGCTGAGGGTTTAGGGTTTAGGGTTTAGGGTTTAGGGTTTGGTGGCTGACGGGAGAGGCCCTCTCGCCCTCCCGCCTGGGCGCCCAGCAGAGGGTGCCGCAGGGTTTGTCCTCGTTGTGTGTTTCAGAGGCACCGACTAGGGTTTATAAATTAGGGTTTAGGGTTTAGGGTTTAGGGTTTGGGAGGGGCAGTTGCTGCTGCTGCTGCGGAGGGACAGGCAGCAGAGGCGACAGATAGGAAAGAGGAGTTGAGGCCCCTTAGCTCCTGTTTCTTCTGTTGCTGCTGCTCCTTTAAATGCTTAAATGCTTCATTATTTGCTGTGCTGCTGCTCTTTCTTGCTGCTTTAAGGGGGCCCCAGACAGCTGCAGCAACACCAACAACCCCACGGCTGGCCGCTGCCGACCTCTGTATACACACTCATTTGCGCTGCATGCAGGGGGCCCCCTTATTCTTTTTCTTTCTTTTCTCTCCTTTTTAAATATATCTTCTAGTAGAATTAGCAGCAGAAATAAGATTGGGGGGCCCCCTAGAAGGCCCCAGCAACCCCGCCGAGTGCTTCATACAAAGCCTTAGGGAGTAAAACAGGTGTATCTGCAGCTCTTCTCTTTGGGGTTTGTTTAGATTGTAGGGGCCCTTAAGAGGCCCTGTGCTCTGGGGTGTATGTGCAGCTTCGTCTGCTGCTTCAGGAGGGTTGCAGCACTATAACTGCATTGGAGGGCCTCACAGCCTTAGCAGAGGGCCATCATACATTGCAGTAGTCTCGACAACAATTATAATTTCAGTGGCATTGTTAAATAGCAGCAGATACACTCGCCTCCTGTCTCCATATATGCTGCGTACAGCAGCCAAAGGGCCTGGCCCTTGTGGTTGTTTCTCAAAAGAGAGGCAGGCCTCTCCGGGGTCTCAGCACTTGTTGCTGCAAGAACTGCTGCAAGGCAATCTTGCATGCAAGCATGAGGCCGAAGCCCCATTTGCTGCATGCATTAATACTGCAGGCAGTTGTTAATCATATTCCTTGTCCCCCGGTAGGCACCCTGTAAGCAAGTACAAATACTTACAACTTCACAGAGATTAGGCTGCAGTCCCTAGCAATGAGACAACCCAGCAATGCTCTGCTAGTGTTGTTTGGGGGCCCCAGTGATGCAGAGTTTTAGGGGGATTGTGTATAGGGCGTCCACACCTTAGGGAGGTTCTTTGGAAGAATCTCTGAGTGGTGGTGATTGGCTGTTTGCAGTTTGTTGTCCTAAAAGCAGTCTGAAGGACTCAAGAGAAAGCCCGGAGACAGGAGACAGGAGACAGAGACATCGTGCAGCAAAGCTGTAGGAGCGCAGCTGTCTCCTTGATGCAGCAAATATGGCTTTGAGAGAAAAGAGGCGGTGCTGCAGACAGAAGAGTCTAGTGGATGCGTTCTGCTGCTTCAGCGTTGATTATACAATTGTATAGTAGCCCCGTTCATTCACTAATATGGCCACCCCCTGGGGTTAGAGGCCCTCCTTTAATGGAGACAGCTCTGAGGGCTCTATCGGGCAGGTACACCTTCACGAGCATGTAGGGTTTAGGGTTTAGGGTTTAGTGTTGCCAGGTGCTCTTCTCCCCAGGGGAAGGGGAGGGGGGCTGTTAACGTCACGAGAGGCGACTGCAGGCGCAGCTTCTTCCAGAGGACTCTGCTGCTCGCGCGTCCACCCCTCTTGATGCTTAGAAGCAGACAGGGGGAAGGAGGCAGAAACAGAGACAGAGATGCATATATACACGGAGACAGAAATAGAGATGATGGAGACACTCATGGAGGAGGAGACAGAGTCAGGCGCAGATACCTCGATGTGGCAGTGCAATGCACACCACTTGGCCTATATCTCAGCTGCGCTGTTTACATCCGCGCCTCCATCCCCCGTTACTGAATCAAGAGGGCACGTAAATACTCTTGAAGAATTGTTTTGCATAAGCGACCCTCAGAAGCCCATTCCTTTTTTCGGCCCCACTTAATCTAATAATACTACTTCTTTTATGCTGCTTCTGCGAGTTGTTACATGTGCATCTAGTATATCGGGTGTCTCCTGTTGCTCCTTCTCTCAATGGCGGTGCTATCTTTTCGTTGGGGGAATTCGGAGACAGTTCAGTGACTCCCAGAACCCTTTTGAAAAAGCAGCTTTAAAGCTGTGGTGTCATATCCACGTTAGGGGTGAGCAGAGTATGCAAGCCAACGCGTAAGCCCGAGAACGAACAGTGAAAGGCCGAACCAACGCACGGCAAAAGTCTTCGGTTAATGGATCCTCTTCGCTCTTCTTAAATAGAGTATAGACCCAGCAGTGCTTTGTTGTAGGGAGAGTGCGTTAGCAACTATGTTGTTGGCGCCCCTGCAACGCGTGGCTGTACATTCCCCACAACACGGAATGCGTGGTTAAGACGCCAGGTCCGCCAGCGATTGATGACGGGTTTTACAGATGGGATAATTGCTTAAATGTTTAAGGGTAATGACTACACTTCATTACGCTTCACCTGGGAGTTTAGAGCTCCTCCTTTCGTTCCGGACACTTCTGCTCTCTCCCCGTGAACAAGTGTGAGTAGCGGGCGCTTATTTGGTGCTTTCTTTAGTAGCTGGCTTGAAAGAAGGCCTCACCCCAACTACTCTATCATTGGAATGGACTGCTAGGAAGAAGTGTTTATCAACATCGGGAGACGCAGGCGATCTCAGGTGTCTGATGAGGCTTCTGGTGTCTTCGCCTCCGGTCGCTCTTCAGGGGAGCTGTCTGTCCTTATTGAGTAAATCCATTGAAGAGACAGTCGAATGATTGAATGCAGAGACAAGCCTCCGGTATTGCAATGATCAATGAACTTAAACAGACGTCCGCATACAGGGATAGCAGCCACCTCAAAAAGGCCTTTATCTTCACCAGATCTGACTCGGCACCCGCCGCATATGCATGCAACCCTAAAACACTAATTGCTCGAATAAAGAGCTTTGAAGACCTTTACAAGCCCCTGCAACTCACTTACCAGTTGTAGAGTACACCGCGGGTGCAGCAAATATTCCTGCACATTTCTGTATCGTGCAGGCCATGCCTCTCTCGATGGGGGCAGCCCTACTACATAGCATTGTTACAGAAGGTCCGGGCCCACCTTTGGGCTCCTGTTCAATAAGAACTAGTGCGTCTCGTTGCAGGGTTATATATATAGCTTCCCTTGTATAAAATTTTAATTTCAATTTCTTAATAGCATTTGCTTGCCGCAGACCTGGGAGACAGTCCTGCGTCGCAGCACATGACGGACATCTCCCATAGTTTAGCTGCGCTGTGAAAGAGTGGTAGAATGCTTAGATAGTGCTACTCCTCTAGTGTCTCCCCTTTTAATAAAGTCCCCTCTAATAGTACCTGTAGCCCTTTAGGGTATACAACTCCCGATACAAGTACCCACGCTCCACCCATAAATATCTTCAAGGTCGGCTAAGGAGCCACCTTCACATCATTGGCCTTTGTTATTTACAAATACATTTTTCTCCTTATTATAATGCAGATATTGCTCATACTTTTATGCGATGAGGCTCTCAGATATTGATAGCCCCCAACGGGACAGCAAACAACTCGAGTCTGCGCTATGCAAGAGAAGAGGACTGCTGCAGATTTCACGAAGACTTCGAGTATAATATCTAAAGAGATTTTAGGGTTTAGGGTTTAGGGTTTAGAGTTACTAAGCAATGAATGCTATACACCAGGCGTTGTTGGGGTCCCTGCTCGCACCCCCCGCTTGCTGCATGCGGCGCTCCTTAGTGTAGCAAGGGTCATTGTTGTTAGGTGAGAACCATCTCTAGCTCAAATAGACTTATAATCTTTCAATGCTTATGTTTAAATTGAACAAAAATTCTTGTTTTATAACGAGACTATGAAGCGCCAGCAGCCGTTGCGCCTTCCCTACTCACTCTAGCCATAGAAGTACCTCTACTTTAAACACGAAAAGAAAAACAAAACCCCTCCATAGAGATGCCTCTACTTAACAGAAGAAAAGAGCAGCAAGAAAAGCAAGGGGCCACCCTCCCGTCCCCAATCACGCACTGTACAGCAGCAGAGACCGCGATCTCTACTAGCACACCTTACTGTAATTAGTGCTGCTTAGCAACGGCGCATGTAAGCGTAACCAAGCCCCAATTGCTGCATGCACTGACACTGTAGACAATTATCATATGCACACTTCTCCCTCATCAGTCTGCCTGCGAGCAAGTACAGACATCTACGCCCACCAACTACAAGATGAATATACTAGTGGGTATATACTCTACAGAACCTTGCAGCCATCAGACAAGAGACACTCTAACGCTCCTAATGACCCTGTAAGGGCTGTCCTTTGAATCTCTAGGGGCTGGAAGGCTGAGTAGTGAGGCTTGAACGGCCCTGTCTCCTTGCTTGCTTTGCGGTGGCGAGGAGACAGAAGCAGTGGAGCGACAGCTGGGAGTCCCTATAGGGGCCTTATTCGACTGTCTCCTCGCCGCTTCTGAGGGACAGAGGAAACAAATTGAAGGAGGAAAAGATTCTATGCTTGGAAGGCTGCAGCTACTGCAGCTGCTGTAGCTGCTGCAGCTGCTGCAGCTTGTGCTGCAGCTTGTGCTGCTGCACGGCCCGGGGAAGGAGACACATGGGCAGGTGTCCCCTGATCAGAAGAGCGGCAAACATTCCTTCCTGAGGCCCCTACATACCCCGTCTCCCTTCTATAAGAAGCAGCAGCAACAGCAGCAGCAGAGGCAGCAGCTCTGCAGCAGAAGGTGGGAGGGCCCCTGTCTCCGAGCAGCAGCAGGGGGCCCCGCTGCTGCTGCGGCGCCCAAAGATCTGTTAGGTTTAAATAAACATCTTGATGTCTTCCTTTGTCTTAAGTACAACTGTTTATAAATAACACTCTGGCATCGTTAGGCAGAGCAGCAAAAGAGGAGGAGCAGCAGCAGCTGCTGCTGCAGTGGTGTGTTGCTGCTCTCGCCAGCAGCAGCGGTCGCAGCGGCTGCGCAGCAGCAGCAGCAGCAGCCGGGGGCCTCTGAAGGAGACAGGGAGATGAAGCTGTCTTTGTTTGTGATTTAGGTAGAGTTTTTTGTCTCTTTTACTTCTTCTGTCTCCTACAACTCTCACGTGTACATACAGCTGCAGCAGGTCTGCTGCAGCTGCTGCCGAGGCTCGCACTCCGCTGCCTTCTTCTGATTTACCGATCTCTTTAGTATTTTCTAGAGTTTTTTTTTTAATTTTTATTTCTATACTTTGCAGGCGGAAGGTATAAGAAAGGGCGTTTAAAGCCCCCTGTCTACACACACACATACATACACCTCATTACACTGCAGCAGGGAGGTCCAGCGGTCTCCTGCTGCATCTCTCTTATCCTTCTGCTGTCTCTAAGAGGGACTCAGCCTACAGCAGACTCATCAGCAGCACCGCTGCTTGCAGCACCCACAGCAGCAACTGCTCCACCAGAAGCAACCGCAGCAACGCAGCAGTCACACCAAACGCAGTAGCCGCAGCAGCAGCTATAGCAGCAGCAGCAGCAGCAGCAGCAGCATCAACAGCAGCAGCAGCTACAGAAGTAACCGCAACGGAGCCAACACAAGCAGCAACAGAAGAAGAAGCGGGATCCGCCACACCATAAGTAGTACCAGCACCAGCAACAGCAACAGCAGCAGCAGCAGCAGCAGCAGCGCAGCAGCAACGCAGCAGCAGCTGCAACAGCTGCAACAGCTGCAGCGCCTGCAGCTCCCTCTACCACTTCGCTGCTGGCCCAACGCCTCCCGTTATTATTATTGTATTTCTGGGGATAGGAGACACCTTCAGCACTTGCTGCTGGAGACAGCAGCAGCACGCTGCTGCTGCGCAGCACGGCTTGCAGCTTTGCTATGGTAGTATTATTTTGCTGCTGAGGCGGCAGCCTTTTATTTTCTCCTTCTGCTGCTTATTGCGGATTCAATGCTGCACGGAGACACTCACGCCTCTAGGCACTTGCTGTTCGCCTCTGCAGCGGTCCCTAGAGCGCTGCAGCAGCAGCCTCACCATCTGCAGCAGCAGCAGCAGCAGGCTTTTGACCAGCAGCAGCACTGCCAGCAGGAGCAGTAGCACGAGCAGCAGCAGCAGCAGTACTAGCTGCATCAGCAGCATCCTGAAGCGCGCCACGAGCAGCCGCAGCAGTCTCAGTGGCAGGAGCAGCCGAAACACGCCCAGCAGCAGCAGCAGCAGCAGCAGCAGCAGCAGCAGCAGCAGGGGCTTTTATTGAAGATGGCAGCAGCACTGATATCGTTATTGAATGAAGCAGCGGGTGAATACGTTGAGTGCCTAGACAGGAGTCAGCTTGACTTCTCTGGTGCTTTAAGGGGGAAGTTGTTGCTGCGGCATTTGCAGTTAAAAGAAAAGATATTTGCTTCTTTAGGGCTTCCTATTGTACTTGAGTTTAATTATATAGGGTTTGTAGAAGCAAATATCTCTGTCTATGCATTGGGTAGCTCTCCTATACTTGCAGAGGTCAGGGATGTATTGCTGCTGCTGTCTATACAGCCGAGCGAGCAGTGGAGTGCTGACTCATTTCTTCAGGGTTATCCGCAGCAAAAAGCAGCAGCATTAGCAGCAGGAGAGTATAAAGCTTTGTTTTCATCCTTTGAGGGGGGTTTGCTGTGGCAGTTGCTGCTGCGGCTGCTCTCAAGCTTCACTGCACGTGTACGTAATGTACACCTCAGAATCGAAGACAGATGCAGCATCAGCAGCAAGCCATTCGCTATAGGTATTTGTTTAAAAGATGCTGTTCTGCATGCAGCCCCAAGAGGAGGGGACTTCGCAGAACAAGGTGTATGCCGATCTAATGGGGGGCTAGCTGATGATACTTTCTGCAAATTTATTTCTATTGATGGACTTGGTATATACATTGATTCATTAGCTGTCCCTCCATCAGTCTCTTCCCTGTCTCCTGAAGGTGTCTCCTCGCGGCACAGGCAAAGGAGACAGTCAAGGGCAACAAGAAGAAGCAGCAGCGGCAGCACCAGCAGCAGATTTAGGGCCCATTCAGCAGCAGACACACGCAGCTATAACGAACGCTGCAGAGAGGCTTATGAGGCTATTACCGCTCAAGTGCTGCAGGAGGAGACAAACGGAGACAGCAGAGGAGACAATGGGTTGCTGCTGCATGCACAAGAAGGAAAGGGAGACCCCCTCGCTCTCCACCTTCTTGCACAGAAGGCCCCTTGGAGTAGGGCGCAGGGGAGACAGCAAAAGGAGACAGTTCGCTGCTCGCCGCTGTCTCCTTTCTGCTGCAACGCAGCTTCCTCTCAGTCTCATTCGTGGGAGGAAGACCAACTGTCTCCTTCTACTTCCTGCATAGAGTGGCGGCGCCCCTCTGTTTCTGAGCTTCACCTCAGCAGAGACAGCAGCAGATGCAGCAGCAGCAGCAACAGCAGCAACAACGAAGACAGCAGCGATCGCAGCAGAAGCAGCAGCAGCAGCAGCAACGAGGAGACTACAGAAGGTGTCTCCTCCCCCTCGCGGAGACGGGTGACCCGCATCCCTGGACAGACAGACAGTTGGGTTCCTATACTGCGTCGCTACTGCTGCAAGCGCACCCCCACAGTCAACCCTGCTGCTGCTGCTGCTGCTGATGGTGCTCCTTCTGCTGCTGCAGCTGCAGACGGCTCCCCTGTCCGCAGCAGCAGCAGCCAGCAGCAACGTGGAGACACCCGCAGGCTCCGTTCCCATGGGTTTAATTCATTAAAGAGTTTTTCTTCTCTTCAGGTGTCTCCTAAAGAGGGTCTCCAGAGGGGAGGGGGCCCGGGGCCCCCCTCTAGCTTTGTTAGGAGACCCTCCTTCTTACCTCCTGTCTCCTCCGCGAGGAATGGGGGACCCAGGGAGGAGCTGCAGCAGCAGCAGTCAGAAGCAGCAACAGCAGCAGCAGCAGCTGGAGAAGCAGGCGATGCTGCTGAGTTCAGGGAGGCCCTAGAGCAACTCCCCAGCGAGCAGCATGAGGGCCTCCGCAATATCTACAGCAGCAGGAACAGCAACAGAGCAGCAGCAGACCAGACAGCAACAGCAGAAGACGGCTTCTATGACGCAGAGGAAGCCCCTCTTCCTGAAGGAGCAGCAACAGCAGCAGCAGCAGCAAAGCAACCCTTGGAAGCCTCGTCTGAGCCGACGCCCCTTCCACACCAACAACAGGAGCAACAGCAGCAGCAGCAACAGCAGCAGCAGCAGCAGCAGCAGGAAGCTGAGCATATGCAGCCGCTAGACAAGGAGAGGCTGGAGGAGTTTAGGAGTTTTCTGTCTTTGTTGTGGGACATACGCCATGAATATGTTTTGTGTCCTGACACCTTTAGGGTAAGGGGTTTCTGTCTCCTTTTGTCTCCTTTTGTCTCCTCCTGTCTCCTTTTGCCTCCTTTTGTCTCCTTTTGTCTCCTTTCGTCCTTATTTGTCTTCTTTTATCTCCATGTGTCTCCTTGTGTCTCCCTCTGTTTCCCTTTGTCTCCCTTTGTCGTTTGTTGTCTCCTGTTGTCTCCTTGTCTCTCCTGTTGTCTCCTTTTGCCTCCTCCAGTCTTCTTTTGTCTCCTCCCGTCTCCTTTTGTCTCCTTGTGCCTCCTTTTGTCTCCTTTTATCCCCATTTGCCGTTTGTTGTCTCCTTCTGTCTCCCCTTGTCTACGTTTGTCTCCCTCTGTCTCCTTTCTGTCCCCTTTGGCTCTGCTCGTTCATGCGGGGGCAGTCAGTGCTTCGTCTGACTCCTGCAGCTCTGCATCTGTCTCTTACTGCATGCCTTACTTGTTTTTGTGTATACTTTATAAAGTCTGTTTCATTATGTAAATGTATTATAATGCATGCGTTTAATTATGTGTATATTTTATTAGGTGTATGCTTCTGTTGGCTGTCTATGTATATCTGTGCACGTATTATAATGCATATACATATATATATATATATATATGTGAAATATATAGTAAATAATATATTTGTATATATATACACATATATTTATATGGGTATATATATATACATGCATATATCTATGTATATATATATATATTTATATGTATATATTCTGTGTGTAACAAAGCAAAAGCCTTATTAACTGAGATTATATGTGATATATTTTTTAATCAGGGCCAAGCGAAGTTATTCTTAACGCTGGTGCCGACACTGCCTCCCGATGGGCCCTTAGAGCGTTGCTGGAGCCCTTGGGGACAGCAGCGAGAAGCAGAGCGTCTTGAGAAAGAAAAAGAAGACAAGAAGCCTCCCTCTTCACTTCCTTCTTGCACTCTTTTCGTTACTTTACCCGCACTTAAACTCACACTCGAAGCTACACAGGCACTTCAACTCTGGAAATGGCTTGAATTCTGCTTCATACTACACGGTACCTAACCTACATGCATTTGCATGCATGCAAATGCATGCAAATGCATGCATGCATGCATGCATGCATGCATGCATGCATGCATGATGTTTAGTTTGCATGGATACACGGATGCATGCATGTGTCGGTGCTGGGCAGTTTTCATGCACGCATGCATGGGGATGCATGCAAATATGCTGTGCAGTTTCCATGCATGCATGCATACATGTATTCATAGAGCGTAGACTGCATGCATGCATGCATGCATACCTATTTGCATGCATGCATGCATGTCTATTTGCATGCATGCATGCATGCCTATATGCTTGTGTTTGCGTTGCATGCTCATACACTTCGTTTGAAGTATAAATATATATATATATATATTTCTTGTGGTTATTTGTTTGTTTTTCTTAGGGGCTTGGCAGGCAGGTCTGTTGGGGACTTTAGAGAAGGCCCGTGCGTCTCCAGGAGACACTCAAAGGTATCTCCTTTGCTGGCCTGTGAAGCTGCTGCGGTGTCCCCAACCTGTTGCTGTGCTGCGCGATGCTGAGCGTCTCCTTGTCTCTCAAGATGATGAAGAGCTAGCATCAAAGAACGAGACAGGTGTGCTTTTGCATCAACCCAAACACCAGCAGGGGCAGCAGCAGCAGCAGGGGCAGCAGCTGCTGTGCGAAGATGAACAGCAGCAGCACGGAGAAGAAGATGTGCTGGAGGGACTCGATACACTTGAAGCTGTTGATGCCTTCTGCAACTCTTTCGAAGAGAGACACTCTCTACAAGTCATCTGGTGCGCCCTCTCTCTCCCCCTGTGTGCATGCATGCATTTAAGTGTGCATAGGGAGGGGCTGCATGCATGCATTTAAGCATGCGCACGTACACGTATATACGCATGCATGCATGCATACATGCATACATGCACAGGAAGGTGCTGCTGCAGCGTGTATCGGCGCAGTTCGAGACAGAGGCAGGGGGACATCCAGCAGGAGATTGTCTGCTGGGGTGTATCTGTTTATATTACTAGTGGCGAGATGAATATACACTTGAGTATTTATACGTTTGTGTTTGTGTACTGTTAGTTGTTTGTTTCTTATGTCTTGTAGTAGATGTATAAATATCTTTTTTAAACTGTCTCCTTTACTGTCTCCTTTTGGAGTGTCTCCTTGTGTCTCCTTCTGCAGCGTGCTACGAGCAAAGGCCCTAAGGAGGTTAGTCGCATTAAGAGAACTGCTGGCTTCAAGAGAAGAGAGACAAAGCCCTTGGAGGAGAGCCTGGCAGTGGCTTTCTTGCGGTTTATTCAATAAACAACAAACAGTCGATCTCGCTGCAGCACAAGGAGACCCCAGAAAACTTGCTTCCGCAAGCGTTAGCCTCGTACAGGGACTCATTCAGTGAGCACACTTATATATATATATATATATATACATATGGATATATATATGCATATATATATCCATATATATATCCATATATATATATATATATATATATATATATATA
>NW_013550327.1:3068-9287 GCF_000499425.1 Eimeria acervulina | reverse complement strand
ATATATAGAAAATATATGCATATATGTACACACAATATATATATATATATATATATTTAAAGTGTATATATAAAATATATCCAAGTGTAGATATATTCTTTATCTATGCTTGGAGTAAATAATTTTATTTGAATAGAGGCTGATAACTGAGAGCCAATGAAGTGATAAACAAATGCGTCAACCCTGCATCAATGCATGCATTAATGCATGCATTTATGCATGCATTAAAAGGGCTCTCCCTGCATGTGGGGCTTCCTATAGCGGTAGTTTGCTGTCTTTCTTTTCTGTACACCAAACATCGAAGTAAAAGGGAGGCTAGATGCTCTTTAAAAGTTTTTTCTTACATAAATACTGCTTAAGAGCGGCTTCAGCTTTACTTACAAGACTGCAGAGTGTTGTTATAATGTGTAGAGCCCTGCATAGTTTATGAAGAGATAAACTATAAGCAGCAGATCTTTACTTTTATATTTAAAGTGATTAGTTTTGTTGCATTAGATGTATTATCATCTTTGAAGTAGATTTTTTAATAAAAGAAGGAGAAGGAAGAGCAGAGAGGGTTTAAGCCTTTATTTGCACAATATCTTTATTAGCATTCAACACTGTCTACCTTTCTTCTAATGCAGATTCAGCTGTATATACACTCTAGAAGGAGACAATAAACAGCTGGACATCCCCTCGTGATAGAGTTTGTGGTGTATTTACGTCAAGCCCTCTATACACAAATGCATTTTGAAATTAGTTCATTAGGCATATCTTCTTTGTCTTTCTCTTCAGTCCCGCTATGATGACGAATGCGAAGGCAGTGAAAGGATATATTTTTATATTTGCATGCACATGCATGCATGCATGCAAGTGGCTCTCCGCGGTGTATAGACACCCCAGCAACAATATTTATACAGTCTTATCTGCAACAGCAGACTCCCTTACAGGATTCTAGCAGCTGAGCCAGCCCCCACAACAGCAAAAAGATTGCCGCAACAGCAGCAGCAGCAACAACAGCAGCAGCAGTTACAGCAGCAGCTACCAGCAGCAAGAATCAGCCTGTGTGGCAGCTGCGGTGTGTTGCAGCAGCAGCGTGGGGCTGCGGTATTTGTTGTCGTATTGCTTGTTCTTTACAACCCTAAACCCTAAACAAGTACACCATATAACAGAAACAAATCTATAAAATGCTGCTTATCCAGCATTTTCTATGATATTAACCGAAGCAAAATGCACTGAAATCTTGTTGTTATTTTATTTCTTCTTTGTTGGGGATAGATGGTATAACAGTATAAACATCTCTGTTGATCGTTTGCTAACATTGTTTATCTCCACAGCCTTTTAAAAGTTTGAGCCTATCTCTCCCCAACAGTAAAATTTTAATGTATTTTCATATACAGCCTGCATTATAACATGAATGTGTAAAGGAAGCATAAGAACTTAATGCAAGACGCTGTTGCAGAGGACCTCCTGACTTTACTTTATAATAAACCTATGCCCATTGGCTTCCGTTATTTCAAAAGCTCTGCCTATATCTATATGCAAAGTGAAGAACATGAAAGGTTGCTTCCTCTTCAATACAGGGCGCTGTGCTGTTCTCCCCACAGCCACTTGAGACTGCTGAACGGAGAGCTGCTTTGAAGATATTTCTTTTATAAGTACGTCTATAAGTACGTCAGGCGTTTAAGTTTATTGTTGTTTGTGTGTGGAGGGTCTTTCGCTTTTATCTGTATATTAATTATTTGCAGCCAAGTGTGTAGCGAGAGTTTTCTTTAGAAACAATGCTATTCCCTCCCAGAATAAATAAACAAATACATGAAAATATCAACAGGCATCAAAGACCCTACAACAAACAATATTTATCTGCTGCGTAGTTAGCTCCTACTACACAACATAATACAAATATAATATATATCTTTTTGTTTGTGTTGAGAGAAGATAGACAGAATATCCGCGAGAAGGTGAAGCCATCCAGAGGTTTTTAAAATAATTACTAGGTGTATTAAGGGTTAAATAATGCAAAAGAAATACTCTTTTATTTTATTTTAATTATTTAATAAAATGTCCGAACCAGGAATCGAACCTGGGTTTACACGGCCACAACGTGTTGTCCTAACCTCTAGACGATTCGGACCAAACGCTTTTGCTTTCCCCAATGGATCTTGGCTTTTGTGCAAGACAATACTTGAAAAGAATTAAAAAAAGAGGTATTTATGTTGCTTTCAAACAAAAATATATTCTAGATACTTTGATATTAATTTAAAATTATAATTTATAGAAGAATTTAGGCAGAAATTCAACAAACCCTGCAACATTGCATGCAAGCTACGCGGGGCCGTTCAAGGGGCTGTAAGGAAGAGGCAGGAAAGCCCCACTGAGTGGCTGCAAGGCATTGGTAATTGTTATGTTTTTGCGTTTATTTCTGAGTTTTTAATTCGTATTAAAACCCTCTTAGTATTAATAATCTTCTGTACATAAAGAACAAGCGATACGACAACAGATACCTCAGCCCCACGCAGCTGCTGCACACCGCGGCTGCCACACAGGGTGATTCTTGCTGCTAGTAGCTGCTGTTGTTGTTGCTGCTGCTGTTGCGGCTATCTTTTTGCTGTTGTTGGGGACTGGCTCAGCTGCTAGAGTCCTCTGAGGGAGTCTGCTGTTGCAGATAAAGCTGTATATACTGCTGTTGGGGTGTCCATACACCGCGGAGAGCGCGGAGTTGCCGAAGCTTTGCTTTTAGGTGCTGCTGCTGTTGCTGCTGCTGCCTCTTCTTCAAGACGGCTTACTTCTGCCTGCTGCCCAGCCGGGGGATGCATCAATAGAGCGGCTCTGGGCGGTATTGGGGTGTTCCAGCTGCTGCTGCGTCTGCTGGTGTTGCGGCTGTCTGTTGCTGCTCTTTTTCTCGCGGTCGTCTCCATTTGCTGCTGCAGCTGTTGATTTTGCTGCTGCAGCTGCTGTTGCTGTTGCTGGGAGCTGGTCGTGGAAGTTACGCTGCTGCTGCTGTCGCTCACCTGCAGCTGTAGTGGGCTGTCTTTTTGCTGCTGTTCAAGGAGCAGGAGTATTATCTTTTTGCTTTCGCTAGAATCTGTTGTTGCTACTTGCTGCTAGACAGACCGAACATGTCTTCTGCAGAAGCAAGCCTATTAGCGGGTGCCGCTGCAGCGGAGGCACTAGTTGCTGCTGCTGCTGCTGGTGCGCAGCATGACCAGCAGCAGCACTGGGGCATAGAGGGTTCTTCTGCTGGGGGCGATGAGAAGGCGGGTGCTGTGGGGTTGAACAACAACAACAACAACAGCAGCAGCAGCAGCAGCAGCAGCAGCAGCTCTGGCAGCCCCGGGGAAGATGAAGCTGGCAGCAGTGTTGCTGAGGGTTTAGCTAGCGGTATACTCCCGTGTCGCAAGCGCAAAGCCCCAGAGGAGCTGCCGCAGATCGATGAGGCTACAGCAGAACGTTTGAAGAGAGCCACCGACTCCCTAACAAAAGAACAACTCAAAATGCTGCTTGCACGTGCCTGCTCCCACTACCCCGGTACATACACCCCACCATACATACGTGCATGCATGCATGCATAAACACACTCACAGAAACACACAGACAGCGCAGCAGCTGCTGCAGCTGCGGACATGCACGTGTATGCATGCATGCATGCGTGTGGGGCAAGGGCAAGCAGCCCCTGTGCATTTCGTTGGGATCGGGATCGTGCTGATGAGGCAACTGTATGAAGCTGTTTCCTCTTAGTGGGCGTTTCCTGATCTGCGCAGACACTGCAGGGGCTAAGCCACCCCACACGCTGTATGTACACTTAGCGTGGGTTGCTGCATGCGGCAGTCCTAACTAGTGGGGTGTCGTTGCATGCGTCTGCTGCTGCTGTTGCTACTACTTCGGGTAGATGTTGCTGCCAGCAGCGCCTTCCTTTGCTGCGGCGGTACTGCAGCAGAGAAGGCGTTGCTGTTGCTGGTTGCAGGCGTGTTGGCTGTGCAGTATAATGGTGATAGTACCCTCGTAAGACACGCATTTGAGTAACTATGGGGTGTACATACACCTGCGCTGCGAGGAGATACACCTAAAAGGGTTGTGTAGTTGCAGTGCTGCACAGAGGCAAAAGCAGCAGCAATAGCCGTGTTGCTGTTTAGGGTTTTAGTGAAGAAGAAAAAAATGCTTAATTTGGAGTGTACAGGCACAAACAGACAACGCAAGCCGGTGCCGTTTCGTGTGCATGCATGTACACCAGAAGAATAACGGGGTCTAAATGAAAGTTGTGCAAGTGCATATGTACATCGGGGTAGTGGGGTTGTTGTTTGCATGCGTTGCGGGTGGGGTTGTTACTGTTTGCTTGTGTAGATTAATTGTTTATGTGTATTAGAAAGGGCAAGGAGAGAGGCTATTTTAATGATTTATTTGTATCTGCAATCACAACAAGAAAGGATATATTTTTTATATACGGTGTATGTGTATGTTTATTATATATTATGGTTTATGCGTAGGGGGAGATCAGCGTAATTATATATGTATATACAGCAAATGATGCAGCAGATGGAAGTTTGTGCTGTCAGTATATGTTGTTTGCCCTCAAGGGGCGGCTGGCGAGGTGTATGCATATAAGAAATACAAAATAATAAATAGTTAATTGTACTTACTCTTGGGGCATATAAAGAGACACTTATGTGTTCCGGGTGTATGTGCAGCTGTGGAGAACGCGCTGTACGCGATGATTGAGGCAGACCCGAGCAGCAGGCGGCTGATGATAAGAAATGTTCCATACACTGCAACAGAGACATCTCTGAAGCAAACTGTTGAGGCTTACGGGCCTATTGAAGACTTCAAGCTTGTCATTGACAGAAACACAGGTGAGAGGAGGACGGGGTCCCCTGGGATCATCTGGGATCGCCTGGGATCGTCTGGGATCCCAGGGGAATCGTGTGGGATCGGGTTTGTGGGGTGGTGGTTTCGGTAGTGCTCCGCAGGGATAAAGAGGCAGGAGGGAGGGGTGACCCTCTGGCCTGTGGGTGGCCTTGGGCGTTGTTTGTCAGTGTAGTTGTGGGTGGGGTTGTTGTGTTCGTGGGCCTTGATTCTTTTGTAATGTTTGCTCTCTCCTTTGTTTGTATTACCCTTTGGTCTTACTGGTTGTTGGGGTGTGTGTACCAGGAAGGGCCTATTTAGGGTTTAGGGTTTAGGGTTTAGGGTTTAGAGTTAAAGTGTTGCGTTGCAGGGGGTTGTGCATAGTGGGGATGGTGTTTATTTAGGTGGGGTTGTTGTTGCTTAGGGCTTAACAAGGGCTTTGCCTTCGTCACGTACAAATCGATGAGCGATGTAGCGAAGGTCCTGCAGTCAGAGGTGACAATAGACGGGCGGCCTCTCAGCATTAAGTTGGCTTCGCAGCAAGACCAAGGAGCGGCTATGAAGCGTAGGGATATATATACATATACATATGCATATACATATATATATATATATATATCCGTCTCGCTGCATGCATGCGTCTGCTGCGCTCTCTCTGTTTTTGCTTGCATGCGCTGGAGTGTCTCCTCATCCGACTGTTTCATGCATCTCTTTGTTTGGTTGTGTATACGCTTAGGGTGCCTGTTGCCGTCTTGTCTTGTTCTTGTTTCTTTGCATTGTCTTCTTTTTGTCTGTCTCTTCCGATGTTTTGCGCGTTTTGTTTGTTTGTCTCTCTCTGAAGTCCTCTTCCTTCTAGTCCGCTTGTCTCCTTTTTCTGTATATGCTGTCTCCTTCACTTTCTGTCTCCAAACTAACCCCTAACCCCTCTACACCATCACGACCACCACAATAGCAGCAGCAACAGCAGCAGGAGCAGGAAAAACAGCAGCAACTGCAGCCGCGAGAGCAGCAGGAACAGGAACAGCAGCAACAGCAGCAGCAACATGTAATTGGGTATGTGTTGCATGTTGTTGCATCTCTATTTGTGCTGCAGGGGCCTTCCTGGGTCCCAACCAGGGCTGTCGTTTGTTTGTGCGTAATGTCCCTGACACCTGCGATGAGCGCCGCCTTAAGCAGGAGTTTGAAGGCTTCGGTACTGTCAGGGAGGCGGCCATCGTACGCAACAGAGACGGCTCCTCTAAGGGCTACGGCTTTGTTGTATTTGAAGACCCAGAGGCCCTCATGAAAGCTGCCAACCAGGCACAGAGAGTTATTGATGGTAAGCTCCTGCTGATGCTGCTGTTGGTGTTGCTGCTTCTGGGGCTTATGCTGTTGCTGTCCATGCCTGGGGGGAGGGGGGGA
>NW_013550327.1:0-2968 GCF_000499425.1 Eimeria acervulina | reverse complement strand
GGCGGGGGGGGAGGGGGGGAGGGGGTGCTTAGGAGACGGGGACCGGCCGTTGTGGCTGCTCGAGTGGGGGTGAGTATTTGCATGCGTGGCTGCTGCTGCATGCATGCATGCTGCATGCTGTTTGGGGCTTGCAGGCCAAGTTACGTTTGTCTCGGTGGCGTCGGAGTCAAGAAAGCAGCAACAACTCGGGGGAGGAGCGATCCTGCCCCCGCAGCATCTGCAGCAGCTGCCGCTGGGAGGGGCCCAGTACCAGCAGCAACTGCAGCAGCAGCTGCAGCAGCAGTTGCTGCAGCAAGCTGCTGCCTCGCAGTGGCCCATCACTTCCTCCACCACAGCTTCGGGGACCCGCGCTGATGTGTCGAGTCCTTACGGTACTCAGGCGACCGTCAACTCTGCTGCTGCTGCTGCTGCTGCTGCTGCGCTTCCGACGACCACAGCTGCTGCTGCTGCAGCAACCAATCCGTACATGCAGCAGATTACTGCTGCTCTCATGCCCCAGCTGTACATGCATCACTACCAGCAGCAGTACCTAGCTGCCTCTCAGGCTAATTCAGCTGCTGGAGGGGTTGCTGCTAGCACCACAACACAGCAGCAGAAATACTCCAATTTGCAGCAGTGAGGCTGTTGCAGCTGCTGCTGCTGCTCCCCACATTTGGCCTGTGCAGCCCTGGGGCTTGCAGCCACCGACAGCAATAGACGGCATGGCTGTCATTCTGCTTTCTTTGGGGCACAGTGGTACAGAGGCCTTGATGCGTTCTGTGTAGATCTAGTTCGCTAGTACAAGTCGAGCTGCAGCTAGCTAGGTAGCTAGCTAGCTAGCTAGCTGTGGAGCAGGAGGGTATCTCAGTAGCTAGCCGCCCGCTCGCAGAGCTGAGGCAACTCTCGGTAGTACTAATCACGTAGATCCTGTGGGGTGCCGTCGCTTCTACCGCTGGTGTTTTCGCTAGCTGGGCTCCAGCTAGCTACTAGCTGCTTTGCGGTCTCACGAGCTAGCTACTACTCAGCAAGCCAATTATCCATCTCCGTTAACAGGCTGCTGCCCTCAGAGGTAGCATAAGCCTTCAAGTCTTACCTAATCGTCTCTGCTTAAACGGAGGAGGGTAAGAAGGTGGAAGGCACTGAGGTTCGTAGGTTCCTAGGCATCTGTCCCCTTGTACTGGGGTGTGCATACAGCTCAAGCTGGTTTTTTGTTCAGTCCTCCAAGCATGCAGAGAGAGACACCGAGGCTCTGCATATATTTGAAGAGTTTAGTTTGTTTATCCAGTCGATGAGGCAACAACGCATTAAAAAGAAAACCCAAACACCTCCGAAGTACGCACACGGCCTAAAGGCCCCACCAGCAGCAGAAGGCTGCTGTTGTTGTGCAGTTGCTGCTTTTGCTGCTGCAGCAGCTTTGGCTGCAGCAGTAGCTTCAGCCAGCGGCAGCAGCAGCAAATGGTTTTGCTACTGCAGCTGCTTTTGCTGCAGTAACAGCTGCTGTTGCTGCAGCAACTGCTGCAGCTTCCCTCGATGTATTTTTGCGTGCGGAGTGTCAGTGCGGCTCCCGCTGGGGTTTAGGGTTTAGGGTTTATTAAGCCGCTTTGGAGGCCCCTCCGAGAGCAAACTGGCTGCGAACGTAGGAGGCTTTTGTATCATCTGCTGTCTGCTGCAGCAGCAGACACATCTCCCGCACTGACAGGAGGCCCGTACACCGCCAGCAGAAGTCGCGCTTCCGCTGCTCGTCCATTATGTGGCTGTCCAAAGACTGCAGCCATAAACACAAGTAACCTAATATACATATATATATGCATATATATATATATATATATACATGCATATATACGTATATACGTATACTTGTGTATACGTTTATGCACCTAATTATTTATACCTGCATGCAAATATATATGCACGTATATAGAAAAATATGTACAAAGTACATACTCATATATATATGTATATACATAGATAATATATATATATATGCACAAATATATGCAGCAACATGCACACAAATATGTACACACGTATATCTATACAAACACATGCGCAGAAACGTACAGAAAACATATAAACGGAAACATATATATATATATATATATATATATATATAACAAAGAAATATGAGCGCAAGCATATACACGCAAATGCATACACACACCTAGGTAAGCACAGAAGCCCGTCATACACAAACATCCATACACCTAAACACCAGAACATAAATGTCTACACAAGCCAATCTTTGACAAAAACAAAGACGAAAGTGGAGCGAGGTGTGCGAGAAGGAAAGAATGGAAAGAAAAAGAAAAAGGAACAAACTGCAGACTCGGCTGCATGCAGAGAGGCACATAGAACAATACGCAATGCCATGCTGTCACGTGATGATGCCCCTGCAAGTGCGCTTGGAGTTGCAGCGGCAGCAGCAGAAGCAACAGCAGGATCGAAAGCGCCCGAGGGAGCTGGTGAAACAGAAGCCTCAACAGCAGCAGCAACAACAACAGCTGCAGCAGCAGCGCTGCTGAAGGCAGGGGTGTTTCTATTGCGGACCTGCAAGGCGGCCTCTAAAGCCTTCTTTGTGGATACCTGAAGAACGGGGTGTCTGAGGAGCGGCAGCAGTGTTTGTGCTGCGCTGCCTATCCATGACTGTGGGGCTGCATGCACACTGGTGAGAGCAATGAGGACAGCAGCAACCGCTTTAGCGAGGAACGTGTTCTGCTGCTGCTCCAACTCTACTGCTGAGGAGGGGCCTCCTGGGAAGGGTTTGCCAAGAAGAGACAAGACAGCAGAAGATGTCTCTGCAGCCACCTTCTCCAGCCACGGGATCGGCTCCCCTGCACAACAACCCCACAGAAATAAATCAGCAAAAATGCATGGTGTGAACTAGAGGCACAACCACACTGGGGTGTACGCGCAGCGCGCGATCCACCAGTGCGCTGAGCTCCACATCCAATATATATATATATATATATATATATATATATATATATAT
>NW_013550328.1:7052-9383 GCF_000499425.1 Eimeria acervulina | reverse complement strand
CACAATGTTGAGGCTTTTCACTGGGTGCTTTGACATGGGAGTTTAGTTTGTTGTATCGTCGTGCATTCCGCTTTGGCTGGGATGTATGCCCAGACCAACTGTGCTGTGAAACGTATCAGGAAGAGGTATCATTAGACAGCTGCCCTGTGTGGACATTGTGTAGGTGGCCTTCGGAGCAGTTCGTGAGTTTCGTTTTAAGGGCGCGAACTACTTAGTTTCCTCGTCGATGATCAGCTACTTTTGCATCCAGTCTTTAGGTGGGCAATTTTAGATGCGATCTGCGGTTGGATAGGTTCATCTGCAAGGGCATTTGTGAGCTTTAGCGTTTTGTATGCAACTAGCTTGTGGAGACGTTGTACCCGTTC
Organism: Eimeria acervulina; assembly: GCF_000499425.1. NCBI lineage: Eukaryota > Apicomplexa > Conoidasida > Eucoccidiorida > Eimeriidae > Eimeria > Eimeria acervulina. The sequence goes on along the minus strand of NW_013550328.1, from coordinate 9,018 downwards.
CTCTTTCTCAGCAACTACGCCGCGTTCTAGGTCCTCGGATGGTGAAGAACGTAGCCTGTCTGCGTCGTCCAGTTGGCAAGTGGACTGCCAGTTGCCCCCCCACCGCACGCTGCTGCATTGGGCCGAAGCTTTGGAAGCCGGTATATTATCCGCCTTGTTCAGCAGATGGTTTTTGGTGGATCCCCCATCAACGATACGTGCACGTACTAGTAGCATTTGCACACGCGTTTTAAACTCCAGCAGACTAAATTGGCGACTGGATGGTACTGTCTGGTGCGGGCTGTGGTATGTGGAGGGGCTTGGGCGTAGCACGCCAGCCCGCACGCTAGGGGAACCAGCTAGGATCAGGCGTGATGTACGTAATATTGGCATTCCTTAGCAGGCGAAGGTTTGGGGAGCGTGCTTGACTTGAACCGTGTATTCCATGCATCCATAGCTGCGCGCTGCGTGCTGTAGGTCGTCCGTTTTACATAGTTGGAGGATGCTGATATGATGATTGAAAGCGTTCCACGTTGGAACCTGTTGGTCACCCTGCCCCCCGACAGCGGTGACTATCCATCAGAAAGCGTTTGTGGAGTGGTGGACTCACGCACCACGCCACCAGTAGTTTTCTTGAGCCTGGTGTTTTGCGGAGGACGCTAGTGATGCCGGGTTGCACCTGTGGTACGTGCGTTGCGCTTAACACATATTAGCTCATACACTAACAGTATTTTGCTAGGCGCTGCGCCATGTATGTTGCGTGCCGCCAAGTTGCCGCCTCCCATTGTTAACGTTTGAAGCTTCTGACATGGATCGAATTGCAGCAAGTGTGCCAAGGACTACACTGAATCAGCCTTGCGCTTTACCCTCGCCTATGGTGTTTTATATAATCCTGGCTGGACTTACTCCGCCTGCTGCGGATGTTCAGATATTTGTTACTGGCTTCTGCATTGTGATTAAGCTCAAGGCGACAGCGTTAGGCAGTCTAGAGCGGCAGTCTGATCTCGCTTTTTGCATATCCACGTTTGTCTCCAGCTCTTCATTGCGACGCCACTGGACCGGCACAATCTAGTCTCGGGGAAACCCATCCTCGGACATAAGATCCTAGAAAGGCTTCTGGGATCAACGCAAGGTGCGAACGAGGAAGTGGCCGGTTAATATTTGAAGTAGATTGGGTTCGTGATTCAGGAGATGTATTTCTCTATTTCTCCTACAGTTTCAGTGGCGTGGCTACGCTTTAGTTGTTGGAATAGCGACGGTAGCGCTCGCAGGCGCAAAGTTTGGTTAGCGTGCTGGTTACCGTTGCATATCTACCCGTTTGTATACTCCTTCTGAACTGTGGATGCTGACCTGACTCGCACGAGGTTTTTCATTTCCGGAGGCACGCCGGAAATTTTTCTAGATCCCCCCTGTCGTGTGGCAATCCTTGCACTCCGCATTGCATTTTCGACGGCAGATAGCGAGAGCTGGAGAACCCTCACGCATTCGTATGTCACCGGATCCTGCCGAGTTGATTGTTGCTACAGCGTGAAGTAATGGAGTGCGCGGGATGTGGCGGCAGTGCTGACGTTGAGGAAGGCGTGTCGGAGCGTCTATAGAGGACCGTCACCGTGGTGGCGGGAGCTCGTTGCAAATGAGGGCTCCAAAATGGAAGGAATGTTCAGTCAGTTACAAACGTTGAGTTGCCACCGTGGTGGCGGGAGCTCGTTGCAAATGAGGGATCCAAAATGGAAGGAATGTTGTGCAGCGTGGGCGAGCCGGCCGAACTACCCGTAGAGGTGGTAGGGCGTTCCTGTGAGGCGCTCCTAGATACTGGCGCCCCACGCAGTTTCACCAACTCTCGATCGGTTGAAGCCTTACAGCTGAAGGTGTGGAACCTTTCGGATGTGTGTGTGTGTGTGTACCATAGCGAACGGTGCCCAGTTGCGTATTGATCGAACCGTGAAGAGTTTGACGGTCTGGTGTGGACGTGAATGTTTTACCGGTG
>NW_013550328.1:6252-6952 GCF_000499425.1 Eimeria acervulina | reverse complement strand
CCAAGTCGCGCCCAAAAGGACCCCCGCCGAACAGGCGTACGACCTTCTGGCTCGGCAAGTAGCTCAGATGACCACAGCAAAAGGCTGCCGCCCTTCTACGGTCGCCTCCCAAGCGAACTAAGCCGCGCATCAAGCCTGGAAAGAAAGTGCCTATCAAAGCCTTGATCGAACAAGCCCGAGCCAACACCACTGGATTACGATCTCCACTCCAAGGGTTCAATATGGCATTGGCCTTGCCCAAAGTTGACGAATCCGTTGCCCTTCGGATACCAGAGGAGCAACAAGGAGCCTTGTGCTGCGCAATTATTTTAGTCACGGCAATCTACAGGCCGAGGCAGTCCTCCCTACGTCTGCCGTAGATACAACGCATGCTACGGATGATGAAGACTCACCATGGCCTACGGCTAAGCTGGAGTTCACCCTTTTCGACGCGTGGATACAGTTTTCCGAGTCCCAGGACCTCCCACAGGAGATAGGCGAAGTGCTGCAGATGCATAGCCATGTTTTTTCTCACAGCTTGCCACCAGGCTTGCCATCCAAGCGACCGCACGACCACCGCATCCTTTTAGCCACTGGCAAGCTCCCAACAAAATCGGCACTTTACCGTATGACGCCTGACCAGCTTCGCTTCCACCAACAGGAAATCGCCAAGCTGTCAGCACATGGATGGATCGGTCCCACGGACTCCCCCATCTGCGCA
>NW_013550328.1:0-6152 GCF_000499425.1 Eimeria acervulina | reverse complement strand
GCATGGTGGTTAACTACCAAGCCCTCAATGAGCTTACGGTAGTACCTGACTTCCCCTTACCTCCGGTCCAAACGATCTTGGAGATGTTGGGCGGCGCCAAGTATTTCTCCACTCTCGACTTAGAGGCAGACTTCCACCAGATCCTCATGGCCAAAGAGGATCGCTGGAAAACAGCCTTCCGTTCAGTCATGGGCCTGTTCGAATACAAAGTCATGCCGTTCGGCCTGAAGGGTGCTCCCGCTACCTTCAAGCAAACAAAAATGCCTACTTACAACCCTTGCTAGGTCATGGAGAGATTGCATACCTTGATGATGTTCGCATATATTGAGCTGATCTACCTCCTCATGTCGTTCTCCTACGAAAGGTGTTAAGCATCTTTCTCACCAATCGATTCTACCCGAAATTTCGCAAGTGCCAGTTCGCGCGCCAAGAGCTCACGTATTTGGGATGCACCATCAGTGCAGACGGAATAAAACCTGCAGCCGGCAAGATCGAAGCAATCCGGGTGTGGCCAGAGGTGCTGGAGAATGAAACGCAAGTACGCCAGTTCCTTGGTACTGTTAATTACTGTCGTATGTTTATGGGTCCCGATTATGCAGACATTTCCTGCCCCCTGGTTACCCTGACTCGCAAAGACACCCCCTTTCATTGGACAGACGCACACACCCAGGTGGTTCGCCAACTCAAGCAACGTCTCATTGACTACACCACCCTTCAGGCCCCCGACACTTCTAAGCCTTTTCAGCTCTACACAGATGCCTCCGGCTACGCCATTGGTGGCGTACTCGAACAAGCTGGATAGCCAATAGAATTCCTCAGTCAGGCCATGACTCCCGTGCAACAGAAATATTCCATCTACGACCAGAAACTGTTGGCACTAGTCACAGCCCTCGACAAGTGGTCTCACCTACTTCGCGTCGCTAAGGTTACAGCATTCGCGGACCATCAAGCCCTCACCCACTTACGGAAGCTCCAGACGTCCAGGCCCTTGCGGGGACGCACCTCCCGGTGGTTAGATTTCCTCGCGGAGTTTCCTGATCTCACTATCACCTATCTCCAGGGTGCGCGTAATACGGTGGCCGACGCGCTGTCGCGTCTTCCTTGTCATTCCTCTTCACACCCGTTCTCCCCGCCCAGCCCATCTTCGCCTCCTCTCTCGGGGTCCTTGGCCCCGCTTATGTTATCTCCTGCACACCCGGATCCAGCTCCTCATCCCCGGGGGAAGCAGGCCAACTCCCGGCGGTCGGCTAGCACTCGTCGTCGCCTGCCTCGGCCTCGTCCGCAGTCCCCTCCCGTTTCGCTCAAGGCCAACGAGTCCCCTCCTGACGGCACCGGGCCATCCGCCATCTTCCCCGTGCAGCCCGCCGATTCCGCAACCCTGGATTGGCCAGCAGCTTATGCGAAGTGTCCCGCTTTCCGGGTCCCCTACAGCATGGCGGTTAAGGCAGTCGGTGCACCCGTCCAAGTGGAATTCCGCAGTCGTCTCCTAGCCTTCAGATTTGTCACCCCTTTCCTCAGCGTTTGCATACACGGCTTATGGCGTATATGTGTTCCGCAGTTTCCTGAGTTCCCTACACACATTCTATATAACCACCACGATCACGTAACAGCAGGGAATCGGGGTCAGAAGAAAACGTTCTTATCTCTCAGCAAGCTTTACTATTGGCCCGGTATGCGCACTTACACCAACGCCTACGTGGAGTCCTGTACGCAGTGCGGCGCCTCCAAGTCCCTCAACCGAAAGCCTCCCGGCCTTCTCCAACAGTTAATTATTCCCTCCCGTCGTTGGAGCCACGTCAGCTTGGATTTCATTACCGACCTCCCGCTTACGAAGGCGGGGCATGGATCTATCCTAGTGTTGGTTGACTCCCTTAGCAAGATGGCCCACTTCGTCCCCGCCAAAAAGACATTCACAGCCGCAGATACCGTCGATGTTCTCGCCGATCGCCTTATTCGTTATCATGGGCTACCCGACGCCCTCATTTCGGACCATGATCCCCGTTTCCAATCATATCTATGCCAGCAGCTGTGCAGCTGCGCTCAGCTGCTTGTTAATGGAAGCGTAGGAGGCGTGAGAGCCAAGAATGATTGAAACTTGGACGGCTCCCGTTGCAGTTGTTGGTGCTGCTGCTGCTGCGCGCTGCGCCTTTACGAGCAACAGCAATCCGATGAGCGTTGCCTGCAAACCCAGCAGCAGCACGAGAATCAGAGGCACAAGCCACACCAGTAGCAAGTAAAGCACCAAAAGACGCAGCAGCGTGTGCCGCAGTGAAATAAGTAGCAGTATGCGTAGCTGTAAAAGCAGCGTCCTAAGCAACAAACACTAATCAAAGCCCACATGACATTCAAGCAACACAGGGTTGTCGTAAGGTGTGCAGGCAGCAGTAGAAGCAGCAACAGCAGCGCCAAAAAAAAGAGTGAAATCTTTCACTTGAGCGCAATGAGGTATTGTCGCAGGCAAGCCTCCCATCCTTTTCCAGTGCTGCATCGGCAGCTGCTGCTGGTGCTGTTGGTGCTGCATGCAGGAGCAACTGCTGCCTTTGGCATTGGCTGAGCCGCCGCTGCTGCTGTTGCCATCGTTGCTGTAGCAGGAGCACCGCACTTTGACGTACTCCGGAAGCACCACCATCATTTATTTCAGGGTGTACGGGTGTTCACAACCATCTATACGCCTCTCCGCTGCATACACCTCCTGTAGCGCAAAACAGGGGCTACGGCACGCGCAGCTGCAGCAGCAGCTGCTGCTGTAGCGCTAGCTGCTGCGATAGCGTCGCTCCAGGGGTGTCAGTAGCAGCAAAAGGGTCATCTGCCGCAGTATGAGCAAATGCAGAAGCAGCAGCAGCAACTACTGCTCCTGCTTCAGCGGCACGAACCGTCTTGTTGCAGCGGCCGCTGCCAGTCTAACCCCCTGTGAACTGCAGCGTATCGAAGTGTACCTGTGCGGCCAAAATCTGATTGATCATAGACGACCGCGCTTGTCTATGATCAATCAGATGCACTGTGTTGTTGTTGCTACTCCTACCACTGTTGCAGCTGTTTTTGCTGCCGCTGTTGCTGCTGCAGTCTCTGATGTCGGTACAGCAGGTGGTGGCTTTGCTGCAGTCGGCAGCAGAATGTGGAATATCTGAAAGCAGCTCGTTGGCAGCCGCAGGCGCTGCTGCTGCTGTTGTTGCCGCAAGCGCTTCGGACGCTTGACGTACTTCTTTTGTCTGACCTGCCGCTGCAGTTTCTGCTGGATGTGGGTGGTTTTCTGTCGCGTTCGGTGCCTGTTCAGCTGCAGAAGTTGTTGTTGTTGCCAGAGGAGTTAGGTGGGGCTGGGGACATGGCTCGTAGGTGTACGCAGCAAGGATAGAGTTAGGGCTCATGGGTTGACTGTTTTTCGGCAGCTGCATGCACTCCTCCAGCAGAGGGGTCTTTTTCTAGCTGCTGCCAGAGCAGATCCTTGTTGACCAGCCAACGCCGACTACGGAACACCTCGGGCAGGCGCAGTCCAGCGTGCCGCAGCTGCTGCTGCTCTTGCTGCAAGAAAGGGCTCCACTGGGGTTTAGAAAAGCGCAAAGATGCGAAAACGTCTGGAGTGTATCGACTGCCTAAGAAGGCCTCGTGCACCCGCTGCACCTGACGGGTTGGATTATTACCTTCGGCCGTCATTTTCCCTCATTTCTTTCTGCTTCATCTTGTCTACATATCTTCTGCCTCCAAAACTCAGGAAGATATGTGGAGGAACTGGTAAGAGAAACTGGGGGCACCTGCTGACGCATGCAAGTGGCTGAGGGAAGCACGCAAGATGGGATCATCATCAGCACCACCTGGGTGGCACACTACGACGGAGGGAATTATTACCTGTTGGTTCCTTGTTGGCATTTAAACGATTTTACACAGTCAAAGACAATAGAGGAACAAGATGAACCCCCACATTTTAGCTGTATTCTTACCTCAGCCCACAACGTGACCACTGGCTAAAACAGCATCGGTCGCACTGTGCGTCTGCTTCTCCCTGCTAAATAGCTACCACCAAAGTGCATCACTGACGATAATGACGTTGTCATGGCAACTGGGGACTGGAGGGGAGGGAATTATCTGCTCTTAGTGGAAAAATCAATAGAAGCTTGTGGCTTGGTGTAGCTCGCTGCTGTCTTTAGCTAATATTGAAAGACTCGCGTCAGTGTGAGCAACGCTTTATGCTGAGCCCAATCAATTAACCCGTCCTGGAGGGTTTCGGCGCGGAGAGAGACCCATGGGAAGGAAACGCCGCGTCTCAAAGCAGGCGCTGCTCTTGCTGCTGCTGCTGTTACTACTACTACTACTTCTACTGCTACTGCTAGTGCAAGAGGACTTGGGCAGGGCCTCAAATTGCAGTGTCCCTCCTAACGTTCTGAAGACGGCTGCGGCTCCTGGAGGTCCTCCACGACCCACCTAGTGCTTGCAAATACAGCCTAGAATTCACGCGCTATTTAATTTCTTCTTGAGTTCAACTCGTTAGCAAGAACAGAGATGGCTCCCTTCCCCACTACACTGGGCGCACCGAGGCGGCGTCATCTACAGACCTAAGTGGGTACATTAGAACGGCACGGATGGGCATCATCCGAATGGGCATCATCCGAACTCTGGCTACTGCACCATGCTTCCACCTTAAACTACTATTTATTATTACACTCGTAGTTTCGAACGTATTTTAGCTGTTCCTTCCTGCGGCCCGAGGTACGGGAAAGGCGCTCCTGTATGGCACTAAAAATCTTATCTACAGTTTCTACCTGTCAAGGATCCAAGGCTGGGATGGGAATCTTTGCCAATCTGCAGCCGGCCGGTGTTGTCTGCTCGCAATAAGCATCACATTAGCAACAGAGGTTCCTGTGCTCCGTAGCAGTCTCCTCAAGAGCATCCGTAAAAGTTATTCTTTCTCGTTGGTCATGCCATCCTCCAATTCCATGTGGAATTATGTTGTTAGTGGTTAAAGGCAAGCAGCCGCACACTTTTACCCTGTTTTAGACGTGGTAGGTCTCCAAAACCATCGCGAGATTCACGACGCTGCTGTTGCGACTGCACTTTGCAGTGGGCCTGGCAGCAAAGGTGTGTGTGCCGCATTTTGCTTCTTTTTGCCACTTTTCGACTACTTGGGGCGGCAGAGATTGGTTGTTGTTGCCATCCAAGCGACGTGCAGTTTCCAGCTACCACCAGCTTTCTGATCCATGTGATTTGTTGTTCTCGACAGTCTACAGAAGACTGAATCAACAGTTTGTGCCCTGACGTGATTCAAGAAAGCTTTAGGCTGCATACCTGGGTTCGTGGTAGCTTCACACCCCGTGCAGTGCTCTTTAATTGCTGCCCGGGCAGCTGCTTCTGAATAGCACTAAAATCTTGTTGCTCCTTTTTAACTAGATACATCTCATGCTCGTTTATGGGTGGTTGCCTGCATTTGGCCTACTCCGCGACAGGCGATGTTGGTGTAATTGTACCCTCTCCGCTTCGTAAAACTTGAAGGAAACAATTAAGTAAAGTTTAGATCCTGCGGAATTTCAATTGTCTGTCTATCTTGCAGGTGCACTTGCAACTGGTGCGGTGAATGTTGCTGCCGCTGTTGCTGCTGCGGGCGCTGCTGCTGCTTATGCTGCTGCTGCCGAAGCAGCTGCTGGGTGGTGCTGTTGATGTTGTCGCGGTTGTGGCTGCTGCTGCTTCTTTCCCCTTTGCCGTTTTGCTAGCTGTGGATGGCTTTGAGGGCTACCTCGGTGCAGGCCCTAGTTTGGGGTGTATTGAGGGGTGTGAGGAAGTGGCACCTTTTGTTCCCTCCCGAGTTGCTCTTTGTACAACTCCTGAAGCGCGCATGAGTGGCAGCTTTGGGATGTCCCAGGAAAACGCAGACGTCGAGAAGAAGTGCTTGTATTTCCTCTATTGCCTATTGGAGCCTTCTGGGGGGGTGATAGGTGAGCTGCAAGTGCAGTAGCAACTCACTAGCTGCTGCTTCTCTAGGCGCCGCAAATGACCATTTTCGCTAGCGATAAACCGGCACAAGCCGCCAAGAAAGCATTTGTTCTCGTTACAATGGCAGGGTTTTAGGGTTTAGGGTTTAGGGTTTAGGGTTTAGGGTTTTAGGGTTTAGGGTTTAGGGTTTAGGGTTTAGGGTTTAGGGTTTAGGGTTTAGGGTTAGATCGGAA
>NW_013550329.1:5667-8293 GCF_000499425.1 Eimeria acervulina | reverse complement strand
GCAGCTCTAACTCTTTTTGGCCTATCTCCTTTCATTGTTTCGCTAATTAAATTTTTTTGTCTTCTTTACTCTGCTGAGGTGTATGTACACCCCACAACATGCAAATACTTTGGTTTGCTGCTTGCAGCAGTTGTTCTGCTGCTGCTGCTGCTGCTGCTGCTGCTTCTGCTTCTGCTTCTGCTGCTGCATGCTGTCTCCCCTAGAAAATAATAATAATAATTATTGTCTCTTAGAGGCATTATTATTATTATTAATATTATTATATATAAAATAATAAGAGATAATAAAGCAGTTGAAGTAATAAACAAAAGTTTTTTGTTTATTTAAACGACAAGAGAGACACCCGCCGACTTATGCGGCTAAACCTGATTAGTTTTTATCTTTTTAATTTACATTATATTGCATGCATGCATATATAATAGTGCGGTGTTAGAAAGAAAAACACAAAAAAATGTTGCTGCTGCTTCTGATGCTTCTGTTGCTCCTGCGCTGCGGTGTGGATTCGCAGCAGCAGCAGCCGGTGTGCTGCTGCTGCTTTTGCTGCAGTCGTTGCTGCTGCTGTTGCCGTTATTGCTGCTGCTGTTGTTGCTATTGCTGCTGCTGTTGTTGCCGTTGCTGCTGCTGTTAGTGGTGTCAATGCTCCTGCAGGCAGCTGTTGCTCGTGTTATTGCTGCAGCAGCAGCAGCAGCAGCAGCTGCTGCTGCAATTGCTGCTGCAATTGCGGCTGCAGCAGCAGCAATTGTTTGTGTTTATTGCTGTTCTGTACCTCTGAATTGGTGAATATATCTCCCCCCTTCACAGCTGATGCATGCATATTGAATAGCTTTGCCTTGTCTGGGTGTGATAGTTATTCTTACATTACGTTGTGAAGACTGAAACACATGCTGTTGAATAGGAGCTTCAGCCCAAGGGCCTAGACCCTTTGGCTGTGTTGTAACATATACTGCTTCTCCTGGAGAGATATATTGACGAAGAAAGCGAGAGCGTAATGAAGACGCCTCAGGAGCTGCAGATACACCCGAATTAAAACCTTGCATATGCTTTCCTTCTTCAGATAATTGAAGAGATAGATCAACTGGGGCTTCTTCGTGATCTCCTACCATTTCTGTTGTCTTTTCTTCAGCCATTTTAATTAATTTAATCTAATAAAAGAGTTTAAAAAAAGAAAAAGCTAAGAAAATCGAACAGAAACCGCGTGGCTAGCAAGGAGGATAACACAGTAGAAGTAAGAAGGAGGAAATAACAAGAAAAGCACCGTTAAAGAAGTCAAATAAATATTAAAATGAGTTTAATAATGTTTATTATACCTTTTTAAACAATTATTTTGATATTTTTACCTTTACTTTTATCAAAATTGAAGTACCTCCTCAGCAGACTTTACTCTGCTTCTCAACCCCTCCCCCTTGAGGTGTTGCTGGGGTTAGCTGCGCAGAGTTTCTGCAGCATTTAGCAATGTAAATTAATAAAAATAAATAAAAAGATTAAATAAAATTATATAATTAATTTAATTTAATTTAATTTAATGTTTTATGTTTATATTTTTTAAAAATATTAACAACAACCCTAGATATACTTAGGGTTTGTTTCTTTCTGGTTTTTGTTTGTTCGTTTTATGTTAGTTTGCTGCTTTTATTATTATATTATATTTTAATTTAATATTATTTATTTATTTATTTTCTGTTTTAAAGAAAGTTTATCAATCTATAAAAAGAATTTTATTATATAATTCGTCTATCTATTATTCATTTAACTTTGACTGTCTTTATTTATTTGCATTGACGATAGACACCCGAGAAATATTTATATTTTCTTTGTTTTTTTTTATTTCTTTTTTATTTATTTAATATGTTTTGGGGCATTATAACTTTAAAAACAATTAAATAAATTATTAATTTAGAAATGTTTTTCAGCGTAATATACACTCTGCGGTGTATGTTCAAGTCGAATGCTTTTTAATATTGTTTCAACAAATTAACAATTATAATAATGAGACGACGCACAATAAATAAACAAATAAATTAATAAATAAATATATTTTCATAATTGTATCTATTTATTTAATTGTTTTCTACCTCCTCTCTTGAGGTGTACACACAGCTTGTCAACAAAAAGTATTTTCTTTGTTTATACACTGTACATTTGTATTAATATAAATTGACAAACCCCAAAGAAAACCCTAAACCCTAAACACCCTAAAAACCCTAAACCCTAATCCTCACCCATCTAAACCCTAAACCCTAAAGGCTTCGTTCTAAACCCTAAACCCTAAACTGATTGATTATTACTAATAATTACTTTTACTGTTACGACTGCTTAATATTATTATTATTATTATCATTACCTTTTACTATTATTATTATTATTATTGCTATTATTATCTGTATTCATACTGTACTCCTAGTAATTGTTTCAGTATTAGCACTAAATATTAATATTATATTAACATAATATTAATGCAATATCAGTATATTAATATACGTATCAATATAATATTAATATAATATTAATATAATATTAATATTAGTACTAATATTCTTGTTGCTATTATTATAATTATTCTTACTACAATTAATAATAATAATTACTAAAGAAAACTCTATTTGTATAGAACAAAGATATATATATA
>NW_013550329.1:0-5567 GCF_000499425.1 Eimeria acervulina | reverse complement strand
ATATATATATATATATATATATATATATATTTGCTGCCCACTGCACGAAGAAGCAGCAACTGCTGCTGCTGCTTTTGCTGCTGCTGCATTTTTGCTGCTGCTGCATTTCCTGCTTATTTTGCTGCTGCCTCTGCTGCTGCTTCTGTAGCTGCATTTGCTGCTGCATCTACTGCTGCAGTTGCAGCTGCATTTGCTGCTGCATTAGCTGCTTCAATTGCCGCTGCGTTTGCTGCTGCAGCTGCTGCTGCGTTTGCTGCTGAAGGTTAAATAAGCGTTAATAGCCAGGGGGGCAGCAAATATTAGTAGTGCATGCATGCAGACGTCTGTTCATAGACAGTATAGGGTCGTAGATTCTTTTTTCATAGTTGTTTGTGCGACGTACATACACCGGAGGTGCTACATAAGAATCTGTCGGCAGTTTATATTCTTTAGGCTTCATAAATGTTTGTAATTGTTTATAATATATCCCTTGGGTGTATGCATCTCCAGGTACGTTCGCCTCTGCATGCACAAAGAAAAAAAAAATAAATATAAATAGTGTTTAACAACTCTAATTTATAAACACTTGTTTTGCTTTGTATTATATTCATAGCTTAGCTACATATAATTATATATATAAAGATATATATATATATATATATATATAGAACATACATACATATATACATATGTACATATATGCATGCATATATAGATTATAGATATTATATATATTCTTTTAATTAATTAATTATTTAGTTTATTATGTGTTTGCTTGTTATTATTATTTATTTATTAGTGCAGGTAATGCTGCTATGTACACACGGGGTGTATGTGCATATACACCCCAACGCTCACAGTAACAGTAATACAGACAACAATAAAAACAGAAAATAATAAAAATAACAAACAGAACAATAACAGCAACAATAACAACAACAAAGTACTACTACTACTACTACTACTACTACTGCTGCTTCTACTGTTGCTGCCGTTGCTGATGCTGCTGTTGCTGTTGCTGTTGCTGTTGCTGTTGCTGTTGCTGTTGGTGCTAGCTAGGACATGATAAGTTTGTGTTTGCAAGCATGCAAGCATGCATGCATGCATGCATGCATGCATGCATGCATGCATGCAGTGATTTGAAGGTATAGCTTACGAATATTTCTAGCAAAGAAAGCCGTATCTTCTTCGCCTGCAGGTATATACGACTTCCATCGTCTTATAACAGTTTGTGTGTTATGTCGCCGCAGACGATCCCAGTAGGTGAAGTCTTTAGTCTCGAACGTAGATATTCTTTTAATAAAACCATCAGCATCTGTTTCTGTAACAACTTCTTCAAGGGGTTTAATAGGAGGAGGAGCACCGAACTGCCTATACACCTCATCTGCATGCTTAGATTCTGCTCGTTTCAGCATATTGCTGTAGTTTGTTTCTTCTTCTTGTATTTCCCTGTCTATTGCTTGCATATATAATTCTCTTTCTTGTAACTCCTTTAACTCTTTTAACTCGTCTTGTGATAATGTAGATAAGCTGTTTAAATGCATCAGTCGCTGCTGCTGCTGCTGACGCTGCTGCATCATTTGCTGCTGCTCAGATGCAAATACAGCAGCTGCAGCCTTTTCTTCTTCTTCGTCTTCGCGTGCTGTTGCCTCTGTTGTCGCAGCCAGAGAAGAACACCAAGACCGCCAAAAAGATTCATCTCCGGGGTGTATATACACCGATGCATTTACTATTCTTAATTCATTCAAGTGAGGCATCTACTACTTGCTACGTAAACTGCATTATATCTACCTAAGCAGTTGTGTGCATGCATGCAGAGAGAAGAAACACACGAATAAACACCCTTTCTTCCTCCTCTTTCCTTCTCTTGGCGTCCGTAATAATAACACAATACCACCAGCAGCACCAGCAGCAGCAACGCCAGCCCTAGGGCTATATAGAAAGTCTTATAGTAAAGGTAGTTTCTTACCTGAAGAAGCAGAAGAAGAGCTGTTCTTACACTCCACTGCGTGCACAGTCACGAGGTTTGCTGGATTCCCCTGTTGTTGTACATTGGAGGGCAGTGGTGTGTCGTCTGCCCTTATAACGACCGACAAAGAGGGGGTTGTGACGGTAAAAGAATCCAGAACAGGGATCTTTCCTTCCATTTTGACTTGAAAATGATAAATAAAGTACAATAAAAAGGAAAAATCAAAGAAAAGCGATAAAAGTTTACCTGAAAATGCCTTCAACCTGAAATATGAATCGGTGGCGGCGTTGACTGCTACCGTTGATCCAGTAGAAACCGGGAAAATAAGAGGAAATCAAGGGGATGAAAGACCTTCTTAAGGAAGTAAATGCAAAATAATACCGAAAAATGAATACTTTATTCAAAAGAAATGAAAGAAAGCTGTGCTTCTTCTTCAAACCCATCGTGATGTTTCTTCTTCTCATCTCAACGCCTCGCTAGCAAACACCACCGGCTAGCGGGGGTCTTACCACTGTGGATACGAATTTCTTTGGTTTCTCTGATTAAAAGAAGAATTATAAATAAAATTGAGAACATATTACACAAAAATAAAAAGAAATACTTCTAGAAAAACATCAATCTCAGTCGCTCTATAAAAACAACAAATTCAGGTGTATGTACACCTCAGATCGACTCGGTGGAAACAACTCCAAAAAGCATCACACGAAAACATTTGTAGAGGTTGCACACCCCAGTAAATCAATAAAATATACTTTATTTATACTATTATAAAGAGGGAAAAGCAAGAAAAGCTGTTGTTATTCTTCATTATTATTCAAAGAATAATGCAAGGAAAGTGTTTATTTAGTCTTCAGTGTTGTACACAGTCATCGACTGGTCTAAAGACAGACATTCTTTGATACTATTCAGTGCCCCTCTTACGCTGCCATATAACCATAATATTCAATGTTTTAATGCAATATTTCTTTAAAAACATCTGTAAACCCCTCCTCTCTCCCCGATCTCTTCTCGTATGCAGCGAATGAAGTCCTAGGCGCTGCGAGTAGAGGAGGCAGCTTAAGTGTATATATATATATATATATGAAGCACCTTGCTGCATGCAACTACTGCTACAGGTCGTCTATACACCTGAGAACAATTAAACGCTTTTGTGCTGTCTGCCCGAACAGTGCAGATAACACATCTTTTCTACTTACTTTTTCTAGAAAAAGAGGCTGCTGCCTATGAAGACAGCAAAGAAAGCGTTCATCTACCCCCCACACTGAAAGAAGTACTTCCTTCAGACTCTATATCTCTATCTGATTATATATATATATATATAAAATATATATATAGCAAATATATATTATAAATGCATATATATTAATAATTATATATATACATATATGTACATATAAAGAATTGTTGTTTACGTGTTTGTTTGTTTGCTCGCTTGTTAATAAACCAAGCCGCAATAAAAACAAACGAAAATATACAGCCTAATTATATTTTAATTAGCTTTTGTTTCTTCCAGTGTCTGCACGTACACCCGAAGTGATATGCAAAAGAAATTATGATGTACATGTTTGTTGTTGTTAATAAACAACCCTTAATGATAATAAATATATCTTTATCTGCCTCCCTAACATTAATCAATCTCTAATGAAAACATAATCTTTATGTTTTCTTAATACGCATTTATAAGCATAAATAATTAAAAAAACAAACAGGAGACGAACAACAGATTATACACAACACACAGGAAACGAGGTAAAGGCCGAGAGGCTCGTCTGATCAGCACACATATAATACATGTCTAATGCTGCTGCTGCTGCTATTGCTGCTGCTGCTGCTGTTGCTGTTGCTGTTGCTGCTGCTGCTTCTGCTGCTGCTGCTGCTGTTGCTGCTGCTGCTGCTGCTGCTGCTGTTGCTGCTGCTGCTGCTGAGGTGAACACCCCACACCGATTTATGCAAACTCCAAAATCTTCGTCACACGCCCAGCAGCGATAGTCTTCCCTGCATATAAAAATAAAAAAATTAATAAACAATAATAAATAATAAATAATAATAATTAATAATAGCAGTAGTAATAATAATAATAAATGATAATGAAAAGCCTAATAAGAAGAGGACGATAAGCAAAGCTATTATTATCCTGTTACAGTCTCACCAATATATATAACATATAATATTTTTGTTATATATTTAATGTATTTATTATATATCTTATATACATATTATATTCTATATATACTATATATATAATATGGTGTATAAACAAAGCAAATAAACAATAAAATAAACAGTCAAACAAAACCTCAAAACAAACAAACAAATTGCATAATAGAAAGCAAAACCAATAGTAAGAAATAAAATACTAATAATAATAATAAAGTTAATAATAAACAAATAAATAAAATATAGTTATTAATCTTACCTTCATCTCTAAGAGTAAAGCGACCCAGTTGCGAGCAGGCTTCATACTCCTCCATGCACATCGGCTTCGACAGCTGTAAACAAATAATATTTATATTTATAATGTATATATATATACATTTACTTTTATTTATTATATATTTATTTATATTTATTTGTTTATAATATATACTCCTGCTTATTCTATTTATGTTATCATATATATATATATATATATATATATATATATATAATATACACTCTACACTGTTTCATTTGTCTGTGCTTGTTTGTCTTTAGGGTTTAGGGTTTAAAGATTAGGGTTTAGGGTTTAAAGATTAGGGTTTAGGGTTTAGGGTTTATAGCTGCACATACAGCCGAAGAGACGCACCATAATTTCAATGCTGATGAGACAGTCGCTCGTCACAAACTGCGGGTTTGTTTTTTTCTTCTTGCCGTCAGAAGACTCTAAGCAATATCATCATAAATATATAAATAAATATATAAATATATATATATATATATATTGATATACATATATATATATAAAGATACTGATATATAGATATATAGGTATACATATATGGATGAAGATATATATATACATAGATATATAGATATAGATATAGATATATAAATATATAGATATATTAATACTCATCAAATATAACAACTATAATATATATATATATATATACATGTATAGTTTATGAAAGATAAAGAAAGCAAGGGCTATACGGGTTAATAAAGATTAGTATTTGCTCTGAATGATTAGAGAGTACTGACAAATTATAAATTATTATTGATGAGGGTTAATTGCATGAAGACGCCTACCGAGTATCTTTCCTAGCATAACTTCTTCTCTTGCAGTATGTACATGCATAACGCATGTATATCCAGCTGTTAGAAGAGGCCGATGTTCTAACAGCTCCATGACCTTCATAAAGGCTAAGATTTTGCATGCAACAGGGCAAGGAGACAGCGAGCAGCACAGCACTGTACCGCTGCTTAAAGCGTCTTCTTCAACTCCTAATAGCTTTATACGTACATTCTCTCCTACTGAAGCAAACCCTACTTCTCCTTCATCTATATATACACCTGAAACCTTCACGCGCTTCTTGCTTGGCATCAGTATTGCCTGCATTAATCAATACATTCAACGCAACTAATATATATATATATATATATATAGGTGTATATATATATATATATATATATATAGGTA
>NW_013550330.1:8268-9917 GCF_000499425.1 Eimeria acervulina | reverse complement strand
GTGGCGGTAGCAGGCTATCTACACAGCCAGTGGCCTAGCTTAGAGGCTCACGGACGCGCATGTAACGGTAAGCCATCACCACAAGCACCAGCACACTGTACCACCCGTAGATAGGACAATATCTACACCACGTTAGTGCTACTATTCATAGAGTCCCTGGTGGCGGCAATCCTCAGGGGAGGTACCTATACTCTGAGACCTAGAGTGGCAAGCTTACAAGGGTAGTAAATGGCAAGAGAAAAATAGGAAAAATTGCTCTACAATTAGCCAGAAGGGATAGAGTGAATGTACTAGAAATGACGTTAGAATAGCTGACGTAGAAACAGAGGTAGGAGCATCACCGGATTTGCTAAGGCGCACTACCTCAGCAGCGACGACACCAAACAAAAATATAATAGGACTAGATAGAGGTCTAACTAGTTCTCCCAGCAAGGTCCTAAGGCTCCCCATGTAGTTGTTATCTACTGAACTAGTAGTAAGAAATGTGTTAAAATTAACAACCACATTAGCACAGGTAAACCTAAAATACGTACTCATCACCCTGTTCACGGTACACGCTAATTCGACCTAGGAAGAGGGGTGAGCATCACTACACGCCGCTAACAGAACCATAGGCGAGCAAATAGGCGACAAAAATATTGAGTAAAAAATATAATCGTTAGTTTTACCGGAGGCACAAAATCAGTCTGGAGACGTAGAAACACAAAGGCACGCCGTAGGGCCGCCGCAGATAAAATTATTTCACGGCACGCACGGGTGGTGCAACCGAAATTTCAGCGAGCTGACGTCCGGAACACACTCAGACAGAATTAGCAGCCACATTGTCACTCTAGCGTCAGGATTAGAATGATGTAATTGCGGAGAGAGAAGGAGAAACGTAGTTGAACGGGTGAAAAGGGTGGAAACCCGAGTAGCAAGCGCACGCGTCACAGCACAACAGCGCAGCAAGATCTCGATAGAGGAACATAACACGCGGCCGAGATAATAGAACAGAGCGAATCAGTAAGCACAAACGCCTCGCACTCCTGAAGAGCAAGGAGGACGTGAATTACGTGCACACAAGAGAGCACAACGATCCTGCGAAGCAACACAAGGCAGAACAGTAGCAAACACACTCCTGGAAGACCAGCCGAGGCCGTCGGGACACCGAGTAGAGGTTCGGGTAGAGGAATAGAAGCAAGATATGTAGGAGCAGCCACTCCCGTTGAGTTCCGTTGAGGCTAGTAGCAAACACACTCCTGGAAGACCTGCACACAGGAGAGCACAACGATCCTGCGAAGCAACACAAGGCAGAACAGTAGCAACACACTCCTGGGAGACTATCCGAGGCTGTCGAGAGGTTAGGGTAGAGGAATAAAAGCAAGATATGTAGGAGCAGCCACTCCCGTTGAGTTCCGTTGAGGCTAATATACAGGGTTGAAAAGCCTGGACCCCCCCTTGAGGGACTGCCGAATAGTTGACTACGCTGATAGCCCAGTGCCCCAGGCTTATGGAGCAATCCGATAATGATGCAAAGGGGAAAGGAAGAAAATGTAAGGGGTAGAGAAGAAAGGGAAGCAACAAAACCGTGAGGCGGTTTCTGTTCAAGAAAGGGGGAAGTTGTAGTGCGCAGGCACTACAATGGGGTTTTGGCATGGCCTCTAGAGGCG
>NW_013550330.1:0-8168 GCF_000499425.1 Eimeria acervulina | reverse complement strand
ACAGCACTATCCAGTGCCAGTTTTGTCTATTGGAGTTTAAAACGCGTGCGCAGATGCTGCAGTACGTGCACGTATCGTTGATGGGGGATCCACCAAAAACCCACTTGCTGAACAGAGCGGATAACAGACCGCCCTCCACAGCTGAAGCCCAGTGCAGCAACGTGTGTTGAGGAGGCAACTGACAGTCCACTTGCCAACTGGATACCGCAGACAGGCCACGTTTTTCACCATCCAAGGACCTAGAACGCGGCGTAGTTGCTGAGAAACAGGAACGGGTACAACGTCTCCATACAAAACGCTAAAGCCCACAGATGACCTTGCAGATGAATCTATCCAGTCGCAGATCGCATCTAAAATTGCCCACCTAGTGACGCGATGCGCACGTAGCTGATATGCGACGAGGAAACGTAGTAGTTCGCGCTCATATACAGTCACGCACGCGCTGTTCCGAAGGCCACCTGCACAACAGCGGATCCGCTAGACTTGCGTTTGGCCGCTAGCATATCAGCAGCCTCGTGCGAAGCAAACCGAAAGTACACACACACATACACACAGCACCCAATACAGACGCTCCGGTTTGCATTCTTAAATAGAAAGCAGCTTAATAGGTTCAGAAAGCTCGCCAGCCGGCACCAGCTTGGGGCTGGGTGCGAGGCTGTTGCTGTGATCCTGGCCCACGCCCTCGGCGAGGGGTCGGGGATCAGTTCTATTATTCGGGGTTTTCTTTGGAACGATATGCGAACTCGAATATATATTGAGTTGTTAACTGTGTTTATAGTGGTTTCAGCGAGAATCATAGGCTAGGAGCCCGATAATAGCGTAGGCACCTATTCTGTCTAACCTAGGGGTCTATCGTAGTAATAGTGCAGGCAGCTGCACTACAATCACCACGCCACAAGCTGCTTGTGGGCCACGGCGCTTCCCAGCTCACTTTCTTTTACCCACTGGTGGCAGTTCTTGAAGTCGTGGTTCCCCAGTTCCATATCACCTTCTTGCGACTGCAATATCAAATTATTTGACCTTGGTTTTTTAAACGAAGAAGTAGATGCACCCTTCAGTACTTCCTGTGGGCTTCCCCGGACGAGATTTGCCGGCTGCCCATTGTTTTCACTTCTATTATCTTCCTGGAAGCGGCAAGTTGATGGTTGCATTTTTACTACCCCAGCATAGGCCCTGTACCTTGCTCGTCCCCAGATTCGCTTCCTTCTATCTCTGGAAGGTAGAGACAAGTGGCAATTCTTCTTTTTGGTGCGCAAGTCCTTCATCTTGAACCCTCCACCGCTTAGGTCATGTTCCGCAGCCCATCCGTTTACCGATTGCCTCTCGCCGGGGGTAAGCCTTGCAGTACAGCATTGATATACGAATTCCGTTCCAGATTCCGTCGTTTTCAAGTTTTCTCAGTTCTGCCATAGCCTGTTCCCTTGCCGTGGGAGTAGGCGTTTATCGCAACGCATCTCGGGGGGCTCTATAATTCCGGAAGTGCTCCGGAAAATGCACTACCACTATTCTCGTGCTTCCCTTTATAATAACAAAAATGCCAGAACCAACTGTAGCTCTTCGTGTGCATTTTGGAGATGGATATACCGCCCCAGACAGGCAAGGAATCCCTCCAGCGCTCCCGCAACACGGAGCCCGCCATATGTATTCGGCTTGCACGGCGGGATCTCCGCAAATTATTCTTGGTACAAAGACCACATCCGCTTTGTGGGGCACAGAAAATGGGCTGGCAACAACGCGACGAGTTCCCCAACCGCTGGTCGCTTCCTGCAGTGCGCAGGCACTACAATGGAGCTTTGGCGTGGCCTCTAGAGGCCTAATATCATGAAAAGGTATGGTTACTGTAGAATGTTTCACGATTAGGACATTCTTAAATAGAAAGCAGCTTAATAGGATCAGAAAGCTCGCCAGCCGGCACCAGCTTAGGGCTGGGTGCGAGGCTGTTGCTGTGGCCCTGGCCCACGCCCTCGGCGAGGGGTCGGGGATCAATTCTATTATTCTGGGTTTTCTTTTGAAGAATAATAGGAACTCGATCAAATATTTGGTTGTTAACAGTGTTTATTAGTGGTTTCAGCGAGAATCATAGGATTAAGAGCGCGATAATACCGTGTGCACCTACTCTGCTAACCTAGGGATCTATAGTCGTAATAGTGCAGGCCAGCTTGTACTACACTTCCCCCCTGAGGGCAAATCCTGACCAACCTCCATGATGCTAGACTAGAACAGGGCTGAGATATTGAGAAACGATTTTTGAGAGTATCTAAAAGATTTTGCGGGATCAGTTCTCCCCGCAAATCACCTCAGCAAATGAATGCTGTGCATCATCCCGTCCTGCTGTGCAGGCTGGTGTTGGTTTCTCGCACTTGGCCAGATGGAACATGCGGCGCTACACAGTGTAACGACGATCCTCGATCTTCCCCCAGGACCGTGGTGAGCACCAATCGAGTCAAAATGCGTAGCGTAAAAGTTACCTAAAACAAGCTGACATCACCTCAAGTGTCCAGGCGTCCTCCTGGGAATGGGGAGGGGAGGAAGCAGCCTGGGCTGGGATGCAACGCCCCTCGCTGCTGCCAGGTATTACCGCCTGAAGGCACAGCCCATCCTTTTTTTGCAAGCAATAACGATGGAGCGTTTGCTAAACACTTACTTGGCGCTTAGCAGGCAGCTTGCACGAACGAACGGGGCAATGGAGTGACGTCAAATAGTCTTGAGACCAGCCTGGAAGGCCTATAGTAAAGAAGAGACAGCGAAATAGGCCGACTCTGGGAAATTGGGCGATATAGCTGACTCGGCAATAGGGAACAAATATTATCTAGTTTTTTGCGCCTACAGCAAGACGGAGATACGGCAAACCAAGATTGGCCTTGCGGAGCAGAACAAATCCACTAACACATGTAGTTCTGCCATAGAAACTGCTTAAGTATGCATATGAATAAGGTACATAATATAGGGATTTTATGGGCAGAAGAAGTGTCACTGCATGTATCACGTGCGCGTGTGGTGTCGCAATCGGCGATGCACACCAGTCTGTACCATAGTGGCACTAAGATCATCCCCGTTTAATATTCTGAGGAAAGTAGACTCATTTTTAATCATTAATTCATTTAAAAAAAACGACAATCCTGGATTCCCAGTACCGGCCTCATTTCGAGCCTTTCTGTGTATCCTGCCGCAACGACAGCACCAGACCTGGGGCCGAAACTGGTCCCATTCCTGTTGCTCACAAACCCGACAAGCGCTGTTCAATCACCTCTCTCTAACGGGAGCTATTTCCTTCCTATGCGGATTATAACGCAGCATAACCAGTCAGATATCAGCAAGTAAGACTCGCTGTGCTACGGGTGCAGCGGAAACCGTGTGCTGTTGTTGGGCCAGAGTCTTGTCACAGCGTAGAGAAGAAGTACATTCATTCTACGGAACTTAAGGCCCTCATGCTCTTAATTTCGAGGGCTGCACCTAGCTCCTAAGCATGGCCGTAGTTGCTGTGTGCAGCAATTAGGGAAGAGTCCAGGAAGAACTGGCCGAAGGCATTTCTTTGAGGAGGGGATGATGAAACAACCTACACCTGCGTCAGCCTTCCATACACCAGGAGAGGCAGAAGACCCAGGTAGCCCTGTTGGAGCACCTTTCGAGGACTATCTTCGGTTGAGGCCGGTGGGCAAATTGCGACGGACACGACATCACCGTCGGCTCGTGACTGTGGCGCTGATATCCATTGTCTCGCTGATGGCAGTTGCCTCCTGGATAGCCCTTTGCTACACCCATCGTAACAGGACAAATACAGCAGGGCTGGTGAAGCGCAGTCTCTCTGACCTTGGGGATCAGGAAGAGTTATCAGAAATTCTGGAACAATGTGTGGAACTAGAAGCAGAACTTGGCATTTCCGGCACGGCTCTCTCTACCAGTGGGGAAGGTGTGAACGTCTCCGCAATTTATGAGTCAGCAGCAAAATTTGAAGAAGCGAGAGGTATGCAGCACCAAATGGTCAAAGGGGATGCAAGTTGGCTCCTACACGGTTTCGGAAGCTTCGCAGAGAGTCTCTCACAGGCAACATATTTGAGTGGAATTGATCAGCACATGGCTGAGGGGAGTTTGAGAGGGCGCCGTTGGAATCATTCCTACGGAGGAGCTGTTTCTTCCGCTGGGATGCAAAATGCACCCTACAGTGCTACTGGGGAGTTTCCGTCGGTCTTCCCCCCCTTGACACAAGAGCAGGGTGCTGTTACTGGTGCTACGTTGCCCCACCTTCCTATAGATGGTACAACCTACATGCCTTTTGATGCATTGCATCCTACTGCGTGGTTGGATATGATCCCAGGGCATGTACCACTCACTGAGGAGCACCAGCAGTTACAAGCAAGCCCCATGGGAGTGCCATTGCCATATGGGGACGGATCTGCTTCTCAAGCGCATATGCAGGATTTCTCGGCACTAGGAGCAGCCAGTAATTTGTTGGGAATCTCGCCGGAAGCCAGTGTGAGTCAGGGCTACCTCGCTGGGAGCCCGGTAGGAGGAACTAATGCGCCATGCACTTTGCATGCAGTTCAGGAAAAACCCAGTCAGGTGTCCCGAAGCGTCGATGGCGAACAGGCAAATACCATACCACACAGCCATAAACCTCTTCTGCCTGCAACCATGCATTGGCAAGCAAATACAGAAATACTGCAGCAGGCCGACCTGAGAGGATCGGTCGTTCTATTGCAAACTGCACCGCATCAGCCAGCCGGCGCTGATTCAATGTTTGAAGCTCGTGCAAGCGGAGAGCAGGATGGATTTCTGCGTGGAGGCGCAGAGGCGGAAGGGACTTTCGGGTTCGTTTCAGCCACAACCCAACAAGAAAGCAAGCGAGAAGGGGAACAGCCAGCACAAAGGGTCCAAGTTTTAGAGGATTCTCAAGAGCCGTCAAGCTCTGCCGGGGCCGTTGCTCCCACGAGCGCTTTATGCAATAAGGCAGAGGAGATTGGCCAGCTCACCCACCCATATGTTAGGCTACCTTTGGTAAACCCAAAAGATATTCCAAGGCCCTTCAGGACGGAGATTGCATTCTCCACCACTGTGTTTGAAAGATCCTCTTTACAAGTATTTGTGCGGATGCGTAAGTTGCTTTCAAAGAATTCACTGAGTACTTGGGAGGTGGAGGCGCTCCTTCGTCAGTGCGAATATTTAGTCAACCACGCTCTCCACAAGCTGACGGCTCCTCCTCCGAAGCCGGGGGCTTTCTTTGTCGCTAGGCGACTGGGAATACTATTTTTCACGTTTGACTACGTGGTTTGCACGATCATGCTCTTGCAAGAAAAAATGGAAACCAGAAAATGGTGGGATATGTTTGTCTCCAAATTTAGTACAGAATATCATTTTCCCGACAGCTATGTGGGGAAGAGGGATCTTGATAGGAAGCTTCCTGATTTAGTCAACCGTCTTAGTCAGGCACTGTCTGTGTACAAGCAAGCTTTGCGTCCGCCTGCAGATGACGTAATCGCTCTTAAGAAGGACGTTCTCCGCCTTTTACGTAACTATGGCTATTTTCAACATCAGCTGTGGGGTCTTTGGAGGAAGGACGACGCCCGATTTCGTTGTCGTGGTGCAGAGACTAGTAAATCAGAATGACACATCTGATGGGAGAACAATCGTATTCGACGAAGGCGCTCTCATGATCTTATTCTCAACTGTTGGTTTACTTTTTCTGCCACCATTTTGGCCTTCAACAGATGCTCTCCTGAGCTTTACCCAAGTTGTTGTACAGAATTAGTAATGGGAGGTCGTCAGAAGGGCAGCTTTCCTGAGACAGTGGTTTTGCAGAGCGCACGGAATGCCCTCATTTTCCCACGCTGGCTTACTTTAGAAGACTCGCTTCCGAAGTTCTTCGACTTGAGAAACCTCAAATTACTTCCTTCCAAAGAAGGGCTATGAAGGAGATACCTCGTCGAAGAGGGTTTCTCTATACGGATGAAAGCAAATCCGTGGCAGAACTCCTTAGCATGTGTGTCATTCTCGAATGGCCCGACAGAAGCCCCAGAAACAAGAACTGAACTTGAATATTTACCTTTTGTTTGCTTCAAGGAGGAGAGACACTTTGCAACACCACTCTGCCAGCGCAGTGCACTACCAACAAGACGTTCCTGAAGTGATGTTGAAACGGACGCGTCGAGAATATGCGAATTGTGCGCGTCAGTGCCTTCTTCATGCGCCGCATGCCAATTTCAAAATAATATTTACCATCAGTGCTCTGTGCATGTGCGCGTATGCTGGCGATACGCTATACTGGTTTGGATAACCGGTATTTGCTTGGGCAGATCAGTCCAGCTGTTCACTTTCTGGAGTTCGGACCAACCGTGGTTAGTGAGTACCTACAGCCGTAGCAGCACGGGGACTCTTACGTGTATCGGCACTACCTACAATAGGAAAGACAGAAGCTAAAATGGCTGAATAGGACAGTATTCAAGCTGAGAGCTGAGGCATTCCATCCTAAAAGCACAGATAGTCATTCAATGGCGGCATTTATTCATGCATAGTTAGGGGCGTACACAGGGAAGCAACATATTGCGTTAAGGGACATTGTCGGGATAACTTCAGCTGGACAACGCCACATGGGCCTCTTCAACTGTCATGGCAAGCTCTTTGCTCACAAATGCCGAGGTGAACAGGAACCAGCTCCTTTAAGAGTTTGCACTCCCCGGAATGCATCCAACTATGTATAGCTCATGCCCGCCTCACGAGCGGCAGCCTCCTCCTTTGAATATCACCATGTGAACTGCTTTCTGTTTGGCAGAGCCTCATTCGTCTGCATATGCCTCTACGATGGTCCGGTACAACGGTGCCAGTGGGAACGCTTGGGCGATTCTTGCAAAGCATCGAAACACAGGAGTTGCCACACTGGAGTGGCGACGCATTGTAGGCAACTTTACGTCCCTCAGCTCAGAAGGCTGCGCGCAAACTCCACGGTTTGGCATTGTTTCCGTGCCGTTGAATGTGAAGAAAAAGCGCTCCTTCACTGTCTACAAAAAAGCAATCTATTCATGTCGACTGACAGACACTGCGTACTGCGGAGCTACGATGCAATGAAAGCTCGCTATTTCGAGGTAAAAAGCCAGCGCTGCTACCGCTCTCTTTACTGACGCACGATTGCTCACGCAACTCAAGCATCAGTCCCTTATCATATTTAGCTATTATCAAATCTGCTGTTGAACGAAGATGCTCCTTGCAATCGCCTGCCCAACCTCCTGTGGCTGCGTGGCAACTCGATAACTCCACTTTCTCCCCAGCTTCACCAACCCACGCCGCAACAACTATTGTTGGAAAAAAGAACGTAGTAGAGGACACCAGCTGAGTATCTGCGCTACTGAGTCTCTGTCACGGACGGCTGCTGCCAGTGCCAGAGAGTACGCTGGATGCCCCGAAAGCAACAACACGTTTGCGAGATACCGAGCTATCTCGGCTGCAGCCTGCTGCTCCCTGTTTCCGTTAGTGCACAGCGGGGGTACTAGATATGCAGTACATATCCTTGAGTGCTTAAAAGCTGTTTTCAGCACTTCTGCACCAGTGTCAGCCACCTGTGCCTCGTCTTTCCAAGTAGGAGACTGTCGTTTGCATTTCCTTTCCAGCAGTAATCGAGAGCATTCGTGCAAGAACGGGCTTTTCAGGCGTAAGGACACACACGTATCGCCAATGCGAAGCTGTTGTGCAAAAGAGAAGACTGCCTCAGAGAAGAGACGAGCTGCAGTTGGTGTCGCCCCCACTGTTGCAAGCACAGATGCGGGCCCTGCTCTTTCCGGTTGTGCCTTTGCTGTCAGGGAGAATGTCAACCCGTCTGTCCCAGAGATATGTTTCAGGCTCCCTCGTTTAGGTGGTTGGTCAAGTTGCTCCAACAAGTCGCCGTTGCTGTGGACCCTCAGCCAAGCCGGAAGATCAAGACCTAAAGTCGTCGCAAAGTCGAACAGTCGTAGCCACTTCTGCTGTTGTAGTAATCCACAAGCAGCCGCAGCAACAGCCATCTCGACTTCCTGATACACCCGTGCAGCTAGTAGACGGTCCACACGCGGTAGCTCCAACGGGACGCGGGACAACCAGGGGTTGGTGTGGAAGCTACCAGCAGCGCCAGCTTGCCCTGTGCTGCCGGCTACTGGGAAATCTAAAAACCCTTCTGCCTGTAGTGGACGCCACAGCAAAGAGCG
>NW_013550331.1:0-5346 GCF_000499425.1 Eimeria acervulina | reverse complement strand
TATATATATATATGTATACACACATCAATATATATATATATATATATATATATATATATAGAAGGCACATGCAGTTGCCTATACACCGCATGCATGCAGCAAGGAGACCCAGGAGACAGTTGCTGCATGCATGAATGCATGCAGCAGCAAAGGAAGTGTCTCCTGGCTCTGGTTAGCTGCAACCGAGGCTCTACCGTGCTGCTGCAGCAGCAGCACCAACTGTGGCAGCAGCAGCAGCAGAAGCAACAACTGGGGCCGAAGCAGCAGCTGCAGCAGCAGCAGCTGCAGCAGCAGCAGTAATGTCTCTATGCTGCGTATACACCCCAGCGAGTGTTTCTGTTTATTGCTTTGCTGTGTCTCCTTTGCTGTCTCCTTTTTCTTCTCTTTGTCTCTTTGTAATAACTTACTCTAGCATTACTACTTAATGCCTTTACTTTTATAGTGCTTCTCTTCTTCTATATCCAGCTGCTGCTGCTGCTGTTGCTGTTGCTGCGATTGCCCCTGCAGTTGCTGCAGCAGCAGCAGCAGCAGCGGGAGGTTGCTGCTGCATTAATAACTCACGAGAGTACTTTAACCTGAACTGGCTTTCTCTTATCTTCACCTCGATTATTATAGCAGCAGCAGCAGCAGCAGCAGCAGCAGCAGCAGCAGCAGCAGAGGGGTATAGTTGTTGCAGTTTGCTGCGCTTCTCTCATTGTCTGAGGCCGCACTTTTTGCTTTTAACAAACTGTTTTTTATTATTTATCTCCAGCATAAGGTCTCCTCTTGTTTATACTGCAGCAGCAGCACGAGAAGCAATTGCATGCAAACAGCAGCAGCAGCAGCAGCAGCAGCAGCAGGTGGCCTCGCGAGTGGTAGTAGTGCCTTGTTGTTGGTTCGGGTGTCTCCTTATCTCTTTAATTCTTTTTATTGTTTTTGTTTGTCTCCTTTTTATATTTATTTTGTTTCATTTTGACTTTTTAAGAAGCTTGCTGCTCCTACTGCTGCTGCAGTAGTCTAAACCCTAAACCCTAAACCCTAAACCCTAAACCCTAAACCCTAAGCCCTAAATGCTGCCAAACCCTAACCCTTAAACCCTAAACCCTAAACCCTAAAGACTTTGATTCAAGGGTTTTGCATGCACGCATTGCTGCGCGAGAGTCCCTGATCAGCAACAGCAGCAGCAGCAGCAGCTGCAGCAGCAGCAGCAGCAGCAGCAGCAGCAAAGGAGAGGATGACAGCAGGATTGAAAGAAGGAGAGGGGGCCGACGGCCTACAGATAAAGGAGACAGAAGGAGGTACAGATAAACGCAGCAGCAAACATAAGAGAGACAGCAGCAGCAAGCATAGAAGAGACAGCAGCAGCAAGCATAGAAGAGACAGCAGCAGCAAACATAAAAGAGACAGCAGCAGCAAGCACAACAGAGACAGCAGCAAGAGCGGGAAGAAAGATAAAGACAAAGACAGAGATAAAGACAGAGACAGAGACAGAGACAGAGACAGAGACAGAGATAAATATAAAGATAAAGAAGGAGACAGAAGCAAAAAACATAAACATTTGTCTCCTACAAGACACAAGAGACAAGAGAAAGGCACGCACCACTCAGACACCCACCGCAGCAGCAGCAGCAGCAGCAGCAGCAGGCACAAGTCCAGCGAGAGGAGACACAGGAAGAGACGGCATAGCAGCAACCGCAGCAGCAGCCACCACAGACACCACCATCACAGCAGCAGCAGCAGCAGCAGCAGCAGCAGCAGCAAGAGGAAGAGACACTCCAGCAACCACAAGGAAGCAGCTAAGAGGGAGACATCTCCTCATAAGCGCCTCAACACCGACAGCCTAGACATACCTTCTGCTGCAGCATCTGCTGCTGCTGCTGCACCTGCTGCTGCTGCTGCTGCTGCTGCTGTTCGGGCACCTCCTACCCCCGCGCCGCCAAAGACGATGCAGCCGCCAGCAGCAGCAGCAGCTGCTGCTGCAGCATCAACAGCAGCTGCAGCAGCAGCAGCGAGCAACACGAAAGCAAAGGTGTCTCCTCAGCAGCAAAACAAGCAGCAAACAAACAACAGAGACTCTCCTTCACCTCCTAGGGGAGGCATGCGATATAGAGTAAGTAAAGCTGCTGTCTCCTTTTGTCTCTGTTTGTCTCTTTGCTGTCTCCTTTTGTCTTTTTGCTGTCTCCTTTTGTCTTTTTTTGTCTCCATGCTGTCTCCTTCAATCGCCTGTTGTTTTTTTTTGTCTCCTTTTGTCTTCGTCTGTCTCTTTTTTTGTTTCTTTTTGTCTCCTTTCTGTCTCCTCGTGTTTTATCTTTATATTTTTTCCAGTTATCTCGTTTTATCTGCCCTACGCTGCTGGCTAACTGTAGCTAGCTGTAGCTAGCTGTTGCTGGCTGTTGCTAGCTGTTGGGTAGCTAGCTGTTGGGTAGCTGTAGCTAGCTGCGGCTGCCTGTAGCTAGCTGAAGCTATCTGCTGGCTAGCTGTGACTAGCTGCCGCTCACTGCTTGTTAGCTGTAGCTAGCTGTATCTAGCTGGTAGCTAGCTGTAGCTAGCTGGTAGCTAGCTGCAGCTAGCTAGCTGTAGCAATATGATAGCTAGCTGTAGCTAGCTGCTGCTTGTTTGTGTGGCTCAGTCTCGCAGCAATTCACGAGGTAGAGAGCGAAGGTCTCCTTCCTATGGAGCCTATCGAGGACG
This sequence comes from Eimeria acervulina, assembly GCF_000499425.1. NCBI lineage: Eukaryota > Apicomplexa > Conoidasida > Eucoccidiorida > Eimeriidae > Eimeria > Eimeria acervulina. Next base: position 2,676 of record NW_013550331.1, on the reverse strand, counting down.
AAGTGTCTCCCCGCAGAGAGGAGACACTAAAGATGAAGCAGCAGCAGCAGCAGCTGCTGCTGCTGCTGCAGCAGAAGCAGATGGAGACAATGAAGATGAGCTCTTCGATCTCTCACTCACAGGTGCATACACCTCAGAGGGCGAGGAATAGCTAGCTAGCTAGCTAGCTAGCTAGCTGTGTAGTACAGCAGCAAGCTATCCTTTCGCGCCAGCTAGCCAGCTAGCTAGCCACCCCGTAGCTAGCTAGCTAGCTAGCTAGCTACCACTCCAGCTGGGCAGCTAGGTACCCTGCTATGTAACTATCTAGCTAGGTAACTAGCTAGCTAGCTAGCTAGCTAGCCCCAACGAATAGGGAAGCAGAGACAAAGAGAAAAGGAGACAGTAGAGATCCAACAAAGAATAAACAGCAGCAGCAATACCTATCCCTCCACGTAGCTAGCTAGCTAGCTATAAACGTAGCTAGCTAGCTAGCTAGCTAGCTAGCTATATACGTAGCTAGCTAGCTAGGCAGCTAGCTAAGTTGATATATATTTGCTTGCTTGTGTTTAGGGGGCATGTTCTTTGATTTATTAGAGCAAGAAGCTGTATGCACTTGCGTCGGAGGAGACATCGAAGCCCCTGAACCTGCAGAGACACTCGAACAGTGCAGCGAAGGAGACAGTAGTTTGCTTGCTCCTCGCGTCGTAGAAAATCTAAAGAATAATTTAAAGTGTAGGTGGTTGCTGCCCATTCAGAAGTACGCTATTGCTGTAGCAGCAAAGGGCTTAGATTTAGTTGCATGCGCAGCTACAGGGACGGGTAAGACGCTTGCTTTTCTGTCTCCTCTTGTCTCCAAGTGTCTCCTTCATCAGCAGCTCTTCAGGCCTCACTTCGCTGGCAGTCATGCACAAGTACGAACATATACTCTTTTAAATTAATAAATAAAAATAAATAAATATATATATGCTAATATATTTTTTATATTTATTTTATATGTGTATATACATGTATGTATTGATATATGTAGGGATAGGGGTTTATTTGAGTGTATTGCTGTCTCTGTCTCCTCTTTGTCTTTGTCTCTCTCTCTCTCTCTGTTTTTTATCTGTCTCCTTTTTATATTTGTTTATTTATCTGTCTCTTTGTCTGTCTTTTTATTTACTTCTTTTCTGTCTCTTTTCTGTCTTTATCTTTGTGTGTGTCTCTCTCTCCCTCACTATCTGTCTCCTCCTAATTATTTTATTTGTTTCTTTATCTGTTTCTTTATCTGTTTCTTTATCTATTTCTTTATCTGTCACTTTATCTGTCTCTTTATCTGTCTCCTTTTTATCTTTATCTCTTTTTCTGTCTCTCTGTCTCTCTGTCTTTTATTTCTTTTATCTCCTCACCCGTTGTTTTTGTTTGTTTTGTTTGTCTTTTAATTAAATATAATGTAGTGTGCTATAATATAATATAATTTAATTTAATTAGCATCTTTTTAATAAAAGAAACAAACAATAATTTGCTGTCTCCTTTAGGCGTCTCCTCTCGCCGTTGTTCTCTGCCCTACGCGCGAACTCGCAATTCAGATTAATGAACAGGTATTTCAACTGTCTCCTTTTTTTTTATTTTTATTCTTATTTTAACTGTCTCCTTTTTATTTATCTGCATTTTTAATTTTGTTCTAACTGTCTCCTCCGTCTTAGTCATTTTTATTTCTACTTCAACTGTCTCCTTTTTATTTTTATTATATTATTGTAACTGTCTCCTTTTATTATCATTACTGTCTCTCTTTATGTTCTTATAACTGTCTCCTTTATTATAACAAAATAACTGTCTCCTTTCTAAATGAAGTGTCTCCTTCCACCTTAGCTGTCTCTTTGTTTCTTGACTGTCCTGCTTTAGGGTTTAGGGTTTAGGGTTTGTTGTTTAGGGTTTAGGGCTTGTTATTTAGGGTTTTAGGGTTTAGGGTTTAGGGTTTAGGGTTTAGGGTTTAGGGTTTGTGTTTGCTTGCAGCTGGCCAGACTCGTAGTAGGGACGACTCTCTCTCACAGCATCTGGATAGGGGGTGTCTCTGCAACAGAACAAGTGAGGGTTTAGGGTTCATTAGGGTTTATGATGGTTTATTTATTAGGGTTTATTAGGGTTTATTAGGGCATATTAGGGTTTATTAGGGTTTATTAGGGCTTATTAGGGTTTATTAGGGTTTAGGGTTTATTAGGGTTTATGATGGTTTATTTATTAGGGTTTATTAGGGTTTATTTACTAGGGTTTATGAATGCTGATTAAAGCTTATTAGGGTTTATGAGGGGTGTATGAGTGTCTCTGAGGCTTTATTGGTGTTTGTTAGGGTTTAGGGTTTAGGGTTTAGGGTTTAGGGTTTATTAGGGTCTAATGTGTGTAGGGTTTAGGGTTTAGGGTTTACATGTCTTTTATCTTTGTCAGTATAATAGTATACGCTATATATTATATATTTTATATATTATATCAATAACATGCATATAATATACATTATATATATAATGTATATAATAAATATAATAAATATAATATATAAAATATATAAAATGTATAAAATCTAAATTATACATATTATATATTTATGCTTTTTAAATAAAGGAGAAACCGAAGCATATATATAATATATAATATATATATGTATATATAAAATATATATACAATATATATATATATACAGTATATATATATATACAATAT
>NW_013550332.1:5783-9525 GCF_000499425.1 Eimeria acervulina | reverse complement strand
ATATATATTATATATGTATATATATGCATATATCTGTATACATATATATATATATACGTATATATATATATATATATATATATATTTATGTATGTATTGTATATTATATATATTAAGTGATCTACACGCCCGAGCAGGGCTGATAAGCCTGAGGGAGAGGCGCGGGGAGGCCAGTGCAACACTCCATAGACAGCAGAATCCCTCAGACATTGTTTGATATTTTGTTTTCTTTCTTTTTGTTTCTTTCTGAATTCTCCTTAGTACTGGTGCTGTGGGCCGAGGGCTCTTTCTTAAGTATTCTTCGCGCTGAATAAGTTGCATTAAGAATACTTGAAGACATACACCGGGGAAACAAACAAGTAAATTAATTCTTTATTCATAGAGGGAAAGAGCTACGTGCAGATGGGGCCGCCTGTGTGTGAATGCATGCAGTATCTGCAGCCGCTGGAGCGGCTGCATTTTTTTGGTCATTTTATCTTTTTGAATGAAATAAATTCCTCTTTTTTTCTCCTTTTTCATGAGCAAAACGCTCATTAAAGTAGAGGGATTCAAATGAGGTGTACAGACACAAATGGCAGCAGCTGCCTCTGCCTCTTCTCTTTCTTTCATTGATTGGCTTCGCCTTTTGCTTTTAAAGTTTTAAATAAAAGGTTTTAATTCATTGTTTTTCGTTCAATATCTACGTTTGTCTTTCACCTACGGCTCAACTTGGCGCCCTTTCTTTACTTTCTCCATCGCCCCCCGACGCCTCTTGGGGTGTATGTACACTGCATTTGTGCATCCCTTTGCAGATTCTTTGTTTTTTCGTCTCTTTTGCTTTTCACTCACCACCGCATTCTTTTCTTTTGCCACGGGGTGTCTGCCCAGACACCGCATCGGTAGGCCGTACGAAGTAGCCACGCGCCCTTGGATATATTAACTATTGACCTTGTCGTACCGTAGCAGCAGCCCCAAGGAGTAAAAGACAGAAGGAATATATCTGATTCTCGCCCCCGAGGAACGCGAGCGTTAGCAGCAGCAGCAGTAGCAACAGCAGCAACAGCAGCAGCAGCAGCAAAGGCATGCATACAGAGTCTTGGACTTTATAAGAATTTTTTCTTGGGGGGCTTTCTCGGGTGTAGTTGTTTAAGCTGCTGTTTTTGCTGCATTTGCGGTGTATGTACAGCACGATTTGGCTATATAAACTGCAGATTTCTTTCTTTTCTTTAGGTAGTTTACTAGGGTCAAAGGCACATCGGTGCGTTTTGCTAGTTGTTTGATATTTGCTGCATTTGCTGCATCGCATGCATGCGTCGCCGCTTCGTGCGGCTTTGTTCTCTGCTGCTACTGCTGCTGGTGCTGGTGGTGGTGCTAGTGCTGCGAACGGATGGCACGCAGTAAAGAGTACTGCTGCAGCTGCAGCTGCGGCGGGGGCCGGAGCAGCAGCAGGAGCAGCAGCAGAAGCAGCAGCAGAGTTCGTGAATGCATGCGCTGCAGTTGTTCAGTTTCTTCTGTGTGTAGATGCAACCAAGCATATCCTTTGTGGCGTTTGAATCGTAGCTGGCGTGGGGAGTTGCTGCGTTTTGGGTGTACGATATTATGTTTATTATTAACATTTTATTGCATTAGTATGATATCTGTCGTCTCCGATTCTTTCTATGATCCTGAGCTTCAGCCGCCGCTTCGAGATCGTATACATAACGAATTATTAGGAGGAACGCCTTTACCTCGATGGGTGTCTACGCTTGTGAATGCGATAACGTTCTTTTGTGTATTTGTTACTGGCGTTCGCCACCTTCTTTTGCTGCCGTTTCCTTTAAATTTTCTTATACTTTCTCGTTTTTGCTTTCTTATTCTTCTGGGTTTCTGGCTGCGTGCACTTGTAATTGTCGTTACTACTGTTCCCCCCTCAAAGCCAAACTGCATGCCTCATCATCCTTCAGATGCTGCTTCTTTCTTTTGGAGAGCCTTCTTACAAGCTACAGGAGAAGATTTAGAGTGTACAGGGATGATCATCTCAGGACATTCGCTTAATATTATGCATAGTGTTATGTCCTGGGCTTTCTATGGGCGCTGTCTTTCTCCTCAAGACACAAAAAGCAAACGGAGCCCTTTGTGCTGCAGAGATGCATGCAGCAGCAGCAGCAACAGCAGCAGCAGCAGCAGCACATGTGAAGAAACTTGGAGATATACCTTTCTTATGCAGTGCTATACCTTCATTCGCACATGGCTGCAACTTAGAAAGAACGGATGCAGCAACCCAGCAGCAACAGCAGCAGCGCGCTCCTTCGCTTACCCTCCTCTTGCTGCCGATGAAGACGCAGCAGCAGCAGCAGCAGCAGCAGGAGCAGGAGCAGCAGCAGGATTAGGATCGGGGCTGCAGGAGGAGCAGCAGCAGCCGCTTCCGAGGCGCAGCAGATGGAAGCAGCTGCTGCTGCTGTGCTGGCGTTTGCCTTTGCTGAGATATCTCTGTTATTCTTTATCTATTGCTACGTGGATTCTTATTCCCCTCAGCTTCAATCATTATACTGTCGATGTGCTGCTGGCGTTAATGTTTGGGTTTCTATGGTGGGTTGCTTATCACCTTATTCTTACTATTGAGCTCGTGAATAAGAGCAGCAAGACTGCTGCTGCTGCTGCTGCAGCAGCAGCAGCAGCAAATGCTGCTGATAATGATACCAAAATGCTGCAGGAACAACCGCATCAACGCTCAGGCTGCTGCTGTTGCCAGCAGCGAAGACACCAAGCAGCAGCAGCAGCAGCAGCAGCAGCAACATCAGCGGCTCCCCTAGAGAACAACAACCCCATTAACAACCTCGCGCACCCTGTGCAGCCAGTAGTAGCAGCAGCAGAAGGAGAAGCATCAGCAGCAACAGCAGTCCTGAACATCAGCAACAGCATACAGCGGGACACTGCGCAGGAGACCGGCTCCAGCTTAGAAGAGCTGCAGCACGATGCAGCAGCAGCAGCAGCAGCAGCAGCAGCAGATTCCCCGCCAGACAGAGCAATTATGTGCTGGAAGAATGAGGAGAATGGTGGCAGCAGCAGCAGCAGCAGAGGTGTAGCAGGGCATACAGGCAACAGCCCCAAGGGGTTCTGCTGCAGCTGCGGGTCTTCTTGCTGCTGCTGCTGCTGCCGCTGCTGCTGCTATCCTGGGGACTTCAGCGCATTCAATTTGCACTGGGTGCTAGAGTTCCCTATTCTACAGCCTTTTAGCTGGTGCATCCGCAAGCTAGAAGGCATCTAAGCAGAAGCAGCAGCAGCAACAGCAGCAGCAGCACCTGCTGCTGCACTTCCCCTATCCCTGCTGCAACGACTGCTCCTGCAGCAGCAGTAGCAGCAGGTACTGCGGCGCAGCAGCACCCTCTCTAATAGTAGCAGCTGCAAAAGCAGCATCCGTGGCATTAGCAGTATAATCATATGCAGCAGCAGCAGCAGCAGCAGCAACGGATTCCATTGGTCTTCAGAAATGCAGGAATGGCTCCAGAGTCAGTCGGGTATGCAGGGTTTAGGGTTTGAGGGCTTCACGAGCCTGTTGCAGGAGCAGCAGCAGGTGCTGCAGTAGCAGCAGCAGTTGCTGCGGTAGCAGTAGTTGCTGGTACGACACAGCATTTCTTTCTTTCCTCTCGTTGCCTGCTTCTTCCACTGACTTGCATGCATAAATGCACCTACTCTATTTGCTTCCAAAGGAGGCAGCAGCGATAGCAGAAGCAGCAGCAGCAGCAGCAGCACCAGCCGCTGTCGCAGCAACTGCTGCGACAGC
>NW_013550332.1:0-5683 GCF_000499425.1 Eimeria acervulina | reverse complement strand
CCCCCCCAGCCGCTGCCGCAGCAACTGCTGCGACAGCCATTGGGGGGCAACGGCAGCTGCTGCTGCTGCAACACCACTCCCGGCAGCAGAAACCGCAGGGTCTGCAGCAACAGCAGCAGCAGCAGCAGCTGCTGCTGCTGCTACTGCAGCTGCTGCGGTGAGGCAGCACAGGCCTGAACGCAGCAGGAGCGGAGGGGTTCCTGCTTGAGGCGGAGTTGAGAACCGACAACAAACGAAAGTGTTTTTTTTTTAAATGACGGCATTTTAGGTGATAATTTAAGGAAGAAATTTGCACATTTCAGGTGTACGTACAGCGCAGCACGCCGCATGCAAGACTGCAGACAGTTGAGGTGTACGGACACCACAGCAAGGTAATGAATGATTTCTCTCGGTTGCTGCAATTGAAGAAGAGATAAAGTTTGCTCACGTAGGAGCTGCCAACATAAAGCAAAGAACGAATTAAAAACAGAAACCCAACAGCATCCGTTGCCGATACACCGCAAACTGTACATACACCAGGATAGCGAATAGGTGCATATACACCTGAATATTATGATAGATCACAATAGTTGATAGCGGGGAGTACATCTCCTTCGTCTCTTTTCTCTGGCCCCAGAACTGTTTGTTTTTTAGACTAACAGAGGAGGGAAAAAAAGAAAAAGAAGGTCCTGCGTATCGCTGTCTTCGCTGAATGCGATTAAGGTGTATGTGCAGCTCCTGTCAATTGTTCGGTGCATGTATACCGCATTCAAGTGCATGCGTTTCATTCCTTTCGTCTTTTATTTCATTAGTATTGTTTTTCTTTCTATTCCCAGCAGTTCGTCGCTAATGCAGCTTAATCTCAAGCGAAATAAATTTACAAATGCTGCTTTCGCGTGTATGCGCATACACTTGAACGTCATCAGGCACCAAATAGACAACCGCCATTTGAAGAAAATAATAAATTCCAATTTCGATGTTTCGGCTGAAATTCAATTGCAGCGTTCTGTTCCAAAACGCATGCATGCAGCGCTAAAACATGCATGCATGCATGCATGCGTGTTGGTGCATGCATGCATGCATGCACACATGCATGCATGCATGTTGTTGCATGCATCCAGGCATGCATACATGTTGGCGCATGCGTGCATGCATGCATGTTAGTGCATCCATGCATGCAAACTGGATCCATTCCTGCATGCGCCACTGAAAGCGGAGCGCATTAATGCATGCATGCACGCGTGCATGCGCTGTATGCATGCATAAATAAGGGCATGCATGCATAAATTCATGCATGCATATATGTATGCATGCATAAATGAATGAATATACCAACTGCTGCATGCATCGCATCTTTCAGCATTTCTTTCCTCTCCGTGCATGCAAAGGTGCATGCATGCCTTTGTGCATGCAGAATGCATGCAAAATGCATGCAAAAAATGCATGCAGAAGTAATGCTGCTGTGGATACACTTCGGTTGGGGCTTTAAATTGCTGCTCTTTCGCCTTGCATGCATGCATGTCAGTGTTCGAGGCGACAAACGAGGTGTACGTACACGCAAGATATATAAACCTAACTCAAAATATAAAGCAATATACACACACATACAATATTCATACACACACATATATATATATATATATATATATGAATATCCATATATATACGTACTTATGTATATATATATATATATATATATCTTCATATATACATGTATATATATATATATATATATATATGCATATGTATATGTGTATGTAAATATGAACATAAATGCAGACCAACGTGCATTTGAAGGAATATAAAGAATATATATTTACACAGAGCGACATTTATTAATCTTTGCAATTACATATATATGTATGTATATGTATATATGTATATATATATATATATGTATGTAGACAGATATACATATTTCTATATATCTATACATACATATAGATATATTCCTGCGTGTACACGTACCCATTTACAGAAATATGCATTATAATAAATATAGATAAACATTTACTTATAAATATAAAGGAATATATATATATATTTATATATATAAATATATATAAATATATATATATATGAATATATATATAAATACACCAACGCCATTATACTTCCGCGCGGGTCTGTCAGCCCTCAAACTTGCAGCAGCGAACTCCACCCAAGGCACAGCATGCTGCTGCTGCTGCTGTTGCTGTTGCTGTTGCTGTTGTTGCTGCTGCTGCTGTTGCTGCTGCTGCCCTCTCTGCTGCTGCTGCTGCTGCAGCCGTCGCTGCTGCTGCTGCTGCAGCCGTCGCTGCTGCTGCCCTACGGTTGCAGCCGCCGCCTCCGGTGCTGCAGCAGCGGCTGCTGCTGCAGCAATTGCTGCTGCAGTTGCTGCATGCAACACCCTAAAAGCTACTGTTCGTACACCTAACTGAATTCTCCTCTTTAGCAGATAACAACAAATCTAGCAAACAGGGGCTCCTCCGCTGTTGCTGCTGCTGCTGCTACCATTGCTGCTGCTACTGCTGATATTGTTGCCCTCGTAGCAGCAGGAGGAGCAGCAGCAGCCGCTGCTGTTGCTGTTGCTTCAGGCTACAGGGGGTCCAGCATCATCTTCTCTGTTTGACGGCTGCTGGTCTCTGGATGCCTTCGCCGGCAACGCAGCAGGGCCTGAACAGCAGCAGCAGCAGCAGCAGCAGCAGCAAATGGTAACAGCACACAGCAAGGCACAGCAATGACGCACCAACGCAACCGCAAAGAACGGCAGTAGATGGAGAAGCAGCAGCAGCACAGCTAGCGAATAAAAAGCAAAGAGACCCGCTTAACAAATGCCAGCAGCAGCAAAAGCAACAGCAGCAGCAAAAGCAGCAGGACAAGAGCAGCAGCAACAGGTGGACGGCATTACCATCCCCATCAGCAGCAGCAACAGCAGCAGCAACAACGCCAGCACCAGCAGCACCAACAGCAGCAGCACATACTTCTGAATGCAGAAAAGAGGACAGCGAGTATGATAAGGACGAGGGAAGCAACATGAGTTGGGTTGAGCCCTCCCGCTGTCTGCTGCTCTCCTCCTTCGCCTCCGCTGCTGCCTGCTGCTGCTGCTTCTGCTCCATCTGCTGCAGCAGGAAGCACATCGGTTGGAGACCCCAGAGCATTTGCCGATGCTACAGCATCACGTACAGCTCCCATCAGCCCCGCAAGGGAGCTGCAGATACACCCCACCAACTCGTCTGACATCCTTGCGCTGCTGCTGCTGCTGCTGCTCCTGCTGCTGCTGCTTCTCCTGCTGCTGATCACAGTGCTGCTGTTCACGCTGCTGCTGATGCTGCTGCTCACGATGATGATAATGCTGCTGGCCCCCCAAAGCTGGTGCTGCTGCTGCTGCTGCTGAGTGGCGAAGCAGCAAAAGGACTGTAGCTAAAAGAGAAGCAGCAGAAAAGAAGCGTAGAGAAAGAGCAACAAGGAACGAAGCACATGCGCGCAGCTGTCGCTGCTGCTGCTGCTGCTGCTGCTGTGCTGCTGCTGCTGCTGCTGCTGACGTAGCGGTCCGCCCTAAGAGCTGCGTTTGCTGCTTAGGGATCGGCGGCCTCCTACTGCTGCTAAGCGGCACCTTCTTCTGCTGCTACTAACTAAAGATTAATGATGCAAACTTATAAGATGCTACCCTGAAACGTGGAACAGGAAGAGCCCCTGCAGCAGCAGCAGCAGCAGCAGCAGCAGCAGCAGCAGCAGCACGCGAAAGAGCCGCTCGACTGGTGCGCTCAGCAGCTGCTGCTGCTTAGCGCTGCTGCTGCTGCTGCTGTGGCTGTTCGGAGTCTGTACACCCCAAATTTTACAAACATATTGTCTTTATCTGTTTATAAAAAGACTGTTTTTATTCTATAGAGCGGCCTTCTTCTCACTCGCCTCTCCTTTGTGCTTCTGCTGTTGCTGCTGCTGTTGCTGCTGCTGCTGCAGCGGCGATTACATCAGCCTTTCTCTTCTCTTTGACGGAGTACACGCCTTCGGCTTTCCTCTTCTTTGCTCCTGCAGCAGCTCCTGCAGCAGGAGAAGATTATTATAGACAGCAACAGCAGCAGCAGCCTGCTGCTGCGGAGGACGCGCAGCAGCGCTTCCCTCCCCCGCCCAAGGCACGTGAGCGGCAGCTGCAGCAGCAACAACAGCAGCAGCAGCACCGCCACAAAGGGCGACGTTTTAAATATATAGCAGGAGTTCTACAGGATTCCTTTCTGCGGCCCTGACTGCTCTGTCAGCAGCAGCAGCAGCACCGTAATCAGCAGCAGCAGCAGCAGCAACGCAACGATGTCAGACGAGTTGGTGGGGTGTATCTGCAGCTCCCTTGCGGCGCTCATGGGGGCTGTACGTGATGCTGTAGCATCGGCAAATGCTCTGGGGTCTCCAACCGATGTGCTTCCTGCTGCAGCAGATGGAGCAGAAGCAGCAGCAGCAGGCAGCAGCGGAGGCGAAGGAGGAGAGCAGCAGACAGCGGGAGGGCTCAACCCAACTCATGTTGCTTCCCTCGTCCTTATCATACTCGCTGTTCTCTTTTCTGCATTCAGAAGTATGTGCTGTTGCTGCTGCTGTTGCTGCTGCTGGCGTTGTTGCTGCTGCTGCTTTTGCTGCTGCTGCCGGTGTCAGTTGTTGGTTTGCTGTTGCTTTCATTTCCTTTTTCTCCGTTATGCTACTTCGGGTGCTGTTATTTATGCTGCTGTCACTTGCTGCTGCTGTTGCTGCTGCTGCTGTTGCTGTTCAGGCCCTGCTGCGTTGCCGGCGAAGGCATCCAGAGAGCAGCAGCCGCCAAACAGAGAAGATGATGCCGGACCCCCCGTAGCTTGAAGCAACAGCAACAGCAGCAGCAGCGGCAGCAACAGCAGCAACAGCACCATAGTGTGGGGCCCGGTTGCAGCAGACGCTGCCAGCTTCACTGTGAATGCTGCAGCAGCAGCAACACGGCGGCCCACCAACAGCAGCAGCAGCAGCAGCAGCCAGATGATTTGATGCCCACAGAAGCAGGCAGCCTCTGGATTGCTGGAGTTGCTGCTGCTTCTGCTGTAGCAGAGTTACGCGCAGTATCAGCAGCAGCAGCAGCAGCAACTGTTGCTGCTGCTGCTGCTGCGTCTTCTTTTGTTTGCTTGACGCGTATTGTTGATTTTTATAAGAAGATGTATTCGCTTAGCGGTCGCTTTCTATATTGCTGCGGTTGCTGCAGCAGCAGCAGCAGCAACACCACCACCACAACAGCAGCAGGAGCAGCAGGAGCAGCAGGAGCAGCAGCAGCAGCAGCAGCAGCAGCAGCAGCTTCGTCCTGGCGGGGCGGGCGTATCAGCGGCGGGGAACTTGTTTGGGTATGGAGAGCGTCTGTATGTACACCAGCAAACAGTCATAACGCAGAAGCAGCTGCAGCAGCAGCAGCAGCAGCAGCAGAGTTGGGGGGTGCTGCTGCTCTCACTGCTGCAGCACTGCAGCAACAGATGAGTTATAGGATTGAGTGCAAAAAGCAGCCGCAGTAGCAGCCACAGCCGAGGCATCTGCTGCAACGGAAGCAGCAGCAGCAGCTGCTGCTGGTAACAGCTGCTGGTGCTGATGCTGCTGCTGCTGGCATCGGCCTGCACAACAACAATAGCAGCTGCACCGGCAGCAGCAGCAGCCACACCAGCAGTAGCGGCGGCAGCTGCAGCAGCTGCAGCAGCCATTGCGGCTACAGCAGCTGCAGCAGCCA
>NW_013550333.1:7497-8700 GCF_000499425.1 Eimeria acervulina | reverse complement strand
TAAAGACAGACAGAGACTAACAGAGACAGAGACAGTAAAGGAGACAGAGACAGAGACAGAGAAAAAAAGAGACAGTAAAACAACAAAGAGACAAAGAGAGAGGTAAAGAGAGAGACAAAGAGATAAAGAGATAAAGGGACAGACAGAGAGATAAAGAGACAGACATAGAGATGAAGAGACAGACAGAAAGAGAGGTAAAGAGACAGACACACTCTCAGGGGCATATACAAAGAGAGACAGACAGAGAGAGACAGACAAAGAGACAGATAAAAGATATTTTATAAATATGCAAATGCCTTTGCATTCATGTTGCTGTTCACTTGCTGCCTTTGTCAAGCAGCAGCAGCAGCAGAGACAGCAGAGACATACATATAAATAACAATATAAATATATATAAATATATATTATATATATTTATATATATAAATGTCTTCACCCTCAGGAAGGTAAGCCCCACGGGCTATCCTGCTGCTCTTTACATTTTGTAGCAGCAGCAACACCAGCAGTAGCGGCAGCAGCAGCAACACCAGCAGTAGCAGCAGCAGCAGCAACAGCAGCAAAGGAGACACAGTCTCCTCCAGAATCGGATCCCAGGCAGGGGGCGACGCTGCAGCAACACCAGCAGCAGCAGCAACAGCAGCAACAGCAGCAGCAGCAGCAGCAGCGGCAAAGGAGACACTGTCTCCTCCAGGATCGGCTGCTAATACGACTGTGTCTGCTGCTGCTGTTTTGTTTTTGCTGCTGCTCTTCTTATTCTTTATTTGTCTTCACTCGCTACTCTGCAGCAAACGTCTCTGTCTCTCTTCGTTTGCTGCTAACTCTCTCTGTCTCCTCTTATCTCACCTCTAAACCCTAAACCCTAAACCCTAAGTCTCTCCCCACAGCATAATACGAACTACTACGCAGCAGCAGCAATGCTGCAGCATAAAAGCAACAGCAGCAAAAGCAGCAGCAGCAAAAGCAGCAGCAGCAAAGTAGCATAAGTAGCAAGTAGCAGTAACTGCCGTAGCAGCAACAGTATCTGCAGCAGCAGCTGCAGTATCTGCAGCAGCAACAGCAGCCGTGTCTGCAGCAGCAGCAGCAGGTTGTTGTCTCTGGCCTATTGTCTCCTGAGACATTTACTGTAATTGTTTGTGGTGCATGCATGAAGTATATTTTAATATAACCTCTTTACCCTTTAGAAAGGAGTCTCAGCAGCAGCAA
>NW_013550333.1:0-7397 GCF_000499425.1 Eimeria acervulina | reverse complement strand
TGCTGCTGCTGCTGCTGCTGCTGCTGCTGCTGCTGCTGCTGCGCAGCTGCAGCAGAGGAAATGTCTGTGTGTAGCGGTTAGCAAAGCAGCAAAAGATAGATAAACAATTATATCTGCTACTGCTGGTGCTTTTGCTACTGGTGCTGAATTTTGGGGCTTGCAGAAGCCCTCAAATCTGCTGCAGCTGCAGCAGCAGCAGCTGCTGCTGCTGCTGCCGGGTTTCTCTTTGTGTCTGAATGTGCTGCTCTCTATACTAGGACTGCAGCGGCTCTGTTTTGTTTCTTTTGTTATTTGCAGCATTAAAACAACATTGATGTCTCTCTAAAGGGAGAGAGAAGGCGTAGGCTGCCTCTCTCCTTGCGCTGTCATTGCAGCAGCAGCAGCAGCAGCAGCTGCTGCTGCTGCTGCTGCCGCCGCTGCCTGCCACCGCTGTGGGGGCACCACTCGCGCCCGATAAGGTCTTCCCTCTTGATGAAAATCAAAGGATTTAAAGAAGAGTTGCAGAAACCTCCAGCATAAGAAGGCTCAGCAGCAGCAGCAACCCCCCGAGCAGCCGCTGCAGCAGCAGCAGCAGCAGCAGCAGCAGCAACGGCGTTTGTCCCTCACGGTGGGTTATTGCAGTTGACGTCTCCTTACTTCTGCCTCCTATTGAAAAATCTGCTTCTCAGCATATACTCTGCTGCTGCTGTGCACGTGTTGCTGCCGCTACCCTCCTTGTTGCTGCTGCTCCTCCTGAAGTTCTTGCTGCTGCTGCTGCTGCTGTTGCTGCTGCACTGTGCTGTCAGGTACCTTTACATCATTTCCTCAACAATAACAGAGGCGTCTGCTCTGGCCCACTTCTGCTGCTGCTCTCTTTCGAGCTGTGCGTACACTCTAAGCATCAACACTGCAGCAGCAGCAACAGCAGCAGCAGCAGGACCAGCAGCACCTTGAGTAGCTGCAGCATCTCGTGGGTCTTCTGTGCGGGCATTCGTTTGTTTTATTAGCGCCAGCCAGCAGCAGCCCCAGCGGTTGCTCCCCCTCCTGGGCAGTTTGCTGATAGCTGCAGCAGCAGCAGCAGCAGCAGCAGCAGCATTTGTTGTTGCTGCTACAGGTGCTGCAGTAGCAGCAGCTTCAGGGCTACGATTTCAACTTCATTTGTAGCTCGCATTGCAGCCTGTAGGTTGCGCGTTTGTCTTTCGCTTTGGGGCTTCTGCCTTCACCAGTAGCAGCAGCAGCAGCAGCAGCAGCAGCAGCAGCAGCAGCAGCACCTGTGTTTGCATGCTGAAGGGTCTTCAGTACAGCAGCGCGTATCCGCTTCGCTTGCCCAGGGAATGTGCAGCCTGAGCTGTGCTTCTGGCGGCGTGCTGCTGCTGCTGCTGGGACGGCCTCGTGTTGCTGCTGCTGCTGCTGCTGCAGCAGCAGCTGCTGCAGCAAGATGACGCGCAGCGTTCATCGTTCACTTCCCCAGAGCCAGCGGTCTCCTGGCAGCAGTTTCGCTGCCTTCGACTTAGCAGAGTACGGCTCAAGGCTGTGGGGTGTACCCTTATGTTCTGCTGCTGCTGCTGCTGCAGCAGCAGCAGCAAAGGGCGGCACTGCTGCAGCAACTCCGGAAGCAGCAGCAGCCGCAGCGCCGGCACCAGCGGAGAATGAAGCAGCGGCAGCAAAAGCATCAGAAGGATACCCAACAGCAACAGCAGCAGCAGCAGCAGCAAGACATCGTTCACTGCTGGGAGCAGGTCTGCGCCGTGCGGTGTATATACCGTTGAAGCTGCTGTGTGTCCCGCTGCTGCTGCTTAGTTTGCTGCTTTCGTTTTGGTCGTTGCTGCAGCAAGCAGCAGCAGCAGTTTGTCTTTCACTCAGCATCAAGCTGTGCCCAAGGAGAGCTGAGTACAGGCTGCGCTCGGATCTGCTGCTGCGCGCTGCTGTTGCTGCTGCTGATAGAGCTGCTGCTGCTGCTGCAGCAGCAGGTGCAGCAGCTGCGGGGCCCTCACCCAGAACAACGCTGGCGGCTTTGCTGCTAAACCACGGCAGCGACAGCACAGCAGACCGCAGAAGCAGCAACAACAGCAACAGCAACAGCAGCAGAAGCAGCAGCAGAAGCAGCAGCAGGAGCAGCAGCAACACTGTGGCTTCGGGGGGTTACTTCAGCAGGCTGCAGCATGCATTTGGGTCGTTGTTGAGCTGCTGCTGCACCTGTCAGTGCAGCAGCAGCAGCAGCAGCAACAGCAAGAGCAGTCTCTTGCCGTCTTGGCTGCGCACCCGCTGTCTCTTCTGCGCTGTCTGCTGCCTTACTGGTGCCAGCTGCACCAGCAGCAGCAGCAGCAACAGCAGCAACAACAACAGCAGCAACAAGGAGCAGCCAGATGCATTGCGTGTGTGTACTGCTACTGGGGCCCGCCGCAGCAGCTGCTGCTGCTTGCCTCCTCCTCTGATTCTTTCTGCTGTTTTGTCTGCAGATGTTGAAGCATTAAAAGCTTGTGCAAGTAGTGTTGCTGCATGCGGGGCCTGGCGGTCAAGCCCCACAGCAGCAGCAGCAGCAGCAGCAGCAGCGGCAGCAGCAGGAGAGCTGTGTCCTCTGTCGTTGACTTGCTGCGACAGGCTGCAGGGAGGCGAGCTGCTGCTGCTGCGGTGGCTGTCTCTAAGAGCTCTAGGCGTCTCCTTATTTGAGTTTCGTTTGCTTAGTGCTGCTGCTGACGCATGCAAGTCTCGCTGCCGCGCTCTCATCCACTCGCAGCAGCAGCAGCAACCGCAGCAGCTGCAGCTGGTGCTGCAGCAGCAGCGGCAGGTTGGAGCAGCAGCATCACAAAGGAAAAATAAACACAGCAGCAACACTGGGAACTTTGCTGCTGCTGCAGCTGCTGCTGGTCGACGACTGGGGCCAGCTGCAGCACGTAGCGCGGCTTCAGCAGCAGCAGCAGCACTTGCATGCATCCGCAGCTGCAGCAACAACAGCAGCAGCAGCAGCAACGGGAGTATGCGTTGCTGCTGCTTCTGCAGCGCCAACGTTGCTATTGATTTGCTGCCGCCGCCTGCTGGGTCGCTTCCGGGGTTCGGGCCGGGAGACAATTATGCTTTCTTCTACCTAAGCCCCTTTGAACGCTGTACATGCATCAGCAGCAGCAGCAGCAGCAGCAGCAGCAGGAGGGAGCCCTGGTGCCACGGCAGCAGCAAGCGCGGCTGCAATGGAGGCGGTCAGCGCGGCAGTGCAGCAGCAGCAGCAGCAGCTGCTGCTGCTGCTGCACCTGGAGATCTGATGTCTTTACAGCTGAGACAGGCGCTGCTGCCGCTGCAGTTACATCTACCTCACTGTATTTTGGGGTTTGCTTCGAGTCGTGCTGCTGCTGCTGCTTCTGCTGAAGAGGTTAATGCTGCATACGTGCGGCTGCTGCTGCTGCTGATTGGGGGGCCTTCCCAGGACAGCAGCAGCACCTCCGATGAATGGCTGCAGCAAGACAGGAGCAGCAGCAACAGCAGCAGCAGCAGCAGCTGCAGCAGCAGCAGGGACTGGACTGCTTTGTTTGCGTTTGAGAAGCTGGAGTCTTATTTTAGGCCCAGTGGCGCTGCTGCTGCTGCTGCTGCTGCAGCCAGCAGCAGCAGCAGCAACAGCAAGTTGTTGGGTATGTGCAGGAGTAGCAGCGGGGAGAGGGAGAATATTGCAGCAGAGGACGAAAAGGTTCAGCAGCAGCAGCAGCAGCAGCAGGTGTCTCCTTCTACTTTAGACCTGTTTCTTCTTCTAAGAGTCATCCGCAGAGCTCGAGCGGCCCTGCAGCAGCAGCAGCAACAGCAGCAGCAGCAGCAGCAACAGCAACAGCTCGTGCTGCAGCACGACATTAAGGGTGCCAGGAGCACCAGCAGCAGCAGCAGCAGCAGCAGCAACGAATGGAATGCCTCACGCGAACAGTCTTCCGTCCATCAGCAGCAGCAGCAGCAGCAGCAGCAGCAAGAAATAGGGTTCTTCCCCCCGTATCAGTCTGTAGTCGGCGAGGTGCTGTGGAGAGCGCAGCGTGAGGCGCTGAGCAGCAGCAGCAACTGCAGCAGCAGCAGGAGCAGCAGCAGCAGCAGCAGCCGTAGGCCAGGGACCTCTGCAAGTGGTGACGAATCTGTGGCTGTAGAGGGATGCGCAGCAGGAGAAGCAGCAGCAGCAGCAGCCAAGTGGTGACGAATCTGTGGCTGTAGAGGGATGCGCAGCAGGAGAAGCAGCAGCAGCAGCAGCGGCAGAATCAGCAGCAGCAGCAGCAGCTGAACCAGCAGCAGCAGCAGGAGAGGAGGATGAGTATACACTCGGGAGCTCATCTTCTTTTGCTGCTGAGGAGCTGCAGCACCGTGCCTTGGCTTTACTGGGTTGTCTGCATGCATTTGCTGCTGCTCTGTTTGAATCTCTCAATAGAGCAGCAGGTTTGCTGCTGCTCAGCAAGCGCAATCTGCTGCTGCTGCGGGAGGAACAGCAGCAGTACCTGGCTGATGCTGTTGAAAGATATATGCCTTGGGCCGAGCAGTTCAAGCCAGCAGACAGCCTGTATGTTGCTGCTGTTGTTGCTGCTGTTGCTGCTGCTGCACACCCTGCATGCTGCTGCTGTTGCTGTTACTGCTGCTGCTGCAGCTCCTTACTTTGGCGCTTGCTTCAGTCTCTCTCTCTCTTGTCTCTGTTGCTAAAATATAACTCTTGCTTTTCTCTGTCTCTTGTTGCTGCTACAGCACATGCTTGTGTGCGCGTGTATGCGTGGGTGTGTGTCTTGCTGCAGCAGCAGCAGCAGCAGCAGCAGCCTGACGACGGTTGAGTTGCTGCTGGCGGAGAACAAGACATTACCTTCTGGTTGGGAGTTCGAACTGTCTCCTCACCCTTTAGCTGTTGCAGTGCAGCAGAACTTCTTCCTGCTGCTGCGGCTGCTGCTGGCGGAGACTCCCCTTAGTGCTGCAGCAGCAGCAGCAGCAACAACAGCTCCAAATGCTGCAGCGAAAACAGCAGCAGCACAAACACCACAAGACGCAGAAGACGTGCCGCAGTTTGTTGTTGCTGCTCTCCAGAGACTTGCTGCTGCTGCACCTAAGGGATTCTTCTCAGTAGCTGTGCGTCGCCTGCTGTTGTTGCTGCTGCTGTTGCTGCTGCTGTTGCTGCTGCTCTACTGACTGGTGCTGCTGATCTTCCCTATGTTGCTATTGCTGCTGCTACTCTTGGTGATGCTTTTGCTGCTGGTGCTGCTTGTGTTGCTGCTGTTCCGTGTCGTGCATCTGCTGTTGCTGCTGCGCCTGCTGCTGCTGCATCTGCTGCTGCTGCTGTTGCTTCTGCTGCTGCTGCTGCAGGACGACCTGGGGGACGGGAGTAATTTGTTTCACTTTGCTGCTTCCTTGGGTAGCGAGGGTTTGCTGCAGTGTCTCCGCTTTGAGTTAGCAGCAGACGATTGGTGGAGGTTGCTGCTAGCAGCAAATGCATGCAGCTGCAGCCCCGTGGATGTCGCTCTGAGGGTGCATAGAAGAGAGACAGAGTTTCTTAAGACTGTCCTTGCTGCTGATGCTGCTGCTAGACAAGTAAGACAATACCCTCCTCCTCCTGCTGCACTTACTGCTGCTGCTGCGCTTGCTGCTGCTGCGGTGGTCTCGCTGCTTCTGCTGCTGGCTTCTCTTGCTGCTGCTGCTGCTGCTGCGTTGTTCTAGTCCGCCTGCTGCTGGGGGTTCTTGTTGCTGCAGCTTCGTTTGTTGTTGCTGCTGCTGCAGCAGTTGGTGTTTCTGCGTTTTGTTTGTGCTGCTGCAGCTGCTGCAGTACAGCGCGTACACCTCGGGGAGATCTGTGAATGTTGCGTTGCTGCTGAAGCTGCTGCTGCTAGCAGGAGTAGCTGCTGCAGTGCCGCTGCTGCTGCTCCGTGCTGCAGCATTTCCTTTGCTGTTCATTCCTTATGAAGTCCCTCCTTGGTTGCTGCGAGCAATTTTGTTTGCTGCAGCAGCAGCAGCAGAAATTTCTGCTGAACAGGTAGGGCTTTGTCTGTCTCTTTTATCTGTCTCCTTTTGTCTTCTTACTTCCCTGTTGCTGCTGCTACTTGTGTGCTTGCTGCTGCTGGGTTTGCTGCTGCTGCATTTGCTGCTGCTGCATTTGCTGCTGCTGCATTTGCTGCTGTTGCATTTGCTGCTGGTGTTTGTCCTTTGCTGCTTCCGCGTTTGCTGCTGCTGCTGCGTTTGCTGCTGCTGCTGCATGCATGCATATAGGTGGTGCCTCAGAGTAATATTTGGTGTAATGTTTATTCTTTTGCTGCGTTCGTTTGTGCTTGCTGCTGCTGCAGGCAGAAGCAAGCGACAGCTGGCTGCTGCTGCGCGTAAGTGCAGCTTGCAGTGTCTCCTTACTTTTGTCTCTCTTCCTTCAGTGCTGCGCTTCTTCATCTTGGGGCTTGTGAGTATTTGAGGTGTATATTCATCTCAATCTTTCTTGCATGCATGCATGCATGCATGCATGCATGCATGCATTGCTGCTCTTGGCTTTCTTTAGCCTGCTGCTGCTGCTGGATTTGCTGCTGCTGTTGTTTCTGTTGCTGCTGGGTTTGCTGCTGCTGTTGTTTCTGTTGCTGCTGGGTTTGCTGCTGTGGTTTTGCTGGTGCTGCTTTTGTTTCTGTTGCTGTTCGATTTGCTGCTGCTGTATGCTACTGCTGCTGGTTGCATTGCTGCTGATGCTGCTTCAATTGCTGCTGCTGCAGTGTCTGAAGTTTCTTTTTGTTGTTTGTTTGTTGTGCTGTCTTGCAGTTGTGGTGTACGCGGAGTATGCTGTTTGTTTATATTTATTTATTTACTTCTCTTTCTAATGAGGAGGCAAACTGTTGCTGCTGCTCTTGCTGCTCTGCCGACCGTCAGCACCCACACGCTGCTGCTGCTGCTGTTCTTGCTGCTCTTGCTGCTGCTGCTGTTTATACTTTTGCTGCTGTTCTCGCTGTCGGGGCTTCTGTTTATCTTTTTGCTGCTGCTGTTTTTGTTTGTGGTGGTGGTGCTGCTGCTGCTGTTCGATTTGCTGCTGCTGTTTCGCTCCGAAGTGGCGGCGTGCGCTGCATATTTATTTGTGTTTGCTGCTGCAACGTGCTGCTGCTTTGATGCGTTGGGGTGTATATGCAGGTCCTTTTGTTTGTTTCTTCTCTCGGTCGTCGCTGTATACAAAGCCGTCTGAATTCACTTATGCATGCATTTGCTGCTTCCTCATATTTGATGCCGCTGCAGCGAGCAATCCGCAGCTTCACGAGAGGTGCATAGACACCCCAGCAGCAGCAGCAACAGCAACAGCAACAGCAGCAGCAGTAACAGCAGCAGCAGCAGCAGCAGAGGAACGGTAGCACAGGAAGCTCATCACTGCATTTCTGGTTTGCTGCAGCTTTATTTGCTTCGCGTTTGGTTATATCTTCTTCTCTGCTGCTGCTGCTGCTGCTGCTGCTGCTGCTGCAGGG
>NW_013550334.1:4246-9497 GCF_000499425.1 Eimeria acervulina | reverse complement strand
ATATATATATATATATATATATTTATATTAAATAATATATATAATAATATGAACAAAGAAAGAGATAAAATACTTTGTAGATATTCGCTTCCTTCTGGCGTCTCCCTCACTGTGACGATAAACTGAAGAAACAAAACAAAACCCTAAACCCTAAACCCTAAACCCTAAACCCTATACCCTATACCCTAACAATTCTAACACCAGCATTAGCAACATCAGTAGCAGCTGCTGCAACAGCAGTAGCAGCAGCACCAACATCATCAGCATCAACAGCAGCAGCAGCAACACAGCAGCAGCAACAGCAGCACCAGCAACATCATCAGCATCAACAGCAGCAGCAGCAGCAACAGCAGCAGCAGCAGCAGCAGCAGCAGCAGATAGTGGAAGTTACGCTGCTGAAAGCAGAGGCCCCTGAAGAAAAAGATAAATCAAACAAAGTCTTTGCTTCGGGTAAACCCTGAGCCCTGGCGTCTACATTACACCCCATCGCGCTCACGTGCCTGCACCAAACCCTAAACCCTAAACCCTAAACCCTAAACCCTCATCCCTAAACCCTAAAGAAGGTGCGGTAGCATGCAGTACGCCATACTTGTTTGCAGCTTCAAGAGTGAAGCAAGAGGCATAGCAGGGTTCCAGCAAACACAATAAACCCTAAACCCTAAACCCTAAACCCTAAACCCTAAACCCTAGTTTGTCGGACTTGCTGTCACCCAAGACGGGTATTTCGAACTCTGAGCAAATGATATATTCAACCCCAGCCAAAACCATTGCATATTGAATCTGCAAACAAAGCCGCACAAACATCTGCTGCTGCTGCTGCTGCTGCTGTTGCTGCTGTTGCTGCTGCTGCTGCTGCTGCTGTTGCTGATTTCGTGTACTGCAGCAGCAGCAGCAAGAAAGCAGCAGCAACGGGAGCAGCAAATTGCTACCAATAACAGCAGCAGCGCATGCACAAACAGAAACAACACCGACAGCAAACGCACAAACAGAAGCAGCAGCAGCAGCAGCAGCAGCAGCAACAGAGCAGCAGCAGCACAGCAGCAGCAGCAGCAGCACACCTTCCCGCTGAAACTGCCGAGGGACCTGTTGGCCTCAGCCAGACAAACCATCTCCTGGCGGGAGTCTGAAACGCAAAGCCCTAAACCCTAAACCCTAAACCCTAAACCCTAAACCCTAAAGGTCCCTCCAAAGCTTCGCCGGCAAGCTCGGCTGCTGCTCTGCTGTTGCTGTTGCTGCTGCTGCTGCTGCTGCTGCTCTGCTGCTGCTGCTGCTGCTGCTGCCGCTGCTGCTGCTGCTGCTCTGCTGCTGCTGCGCTGCTGCTGCTGCGCTGATGTGGTGGTGGTTTTTCTGCTGGTGCTGCTGGAGCTTGTGCGTTTGCTAGCGGAGCTCTGTCTGTCTGTGCTAAACCCTAAACCCTAAACCCTAAACCCTAAACCCTAAACCCTGAAGGGACACTCACGAATTGCTTCGATCGGCTGGCGCTGCCAAGTTCCATGATGCAGCATGTGAAGATGCCGATAGAAGGTGGCGCTGAATCCCAAACCCTAAACCCTAAACCCTAAACCCTAAACCCTACACAGTAAACCCTAAACCCTAAGCCCTACACAGAAAACCCTAAACCCAGTCCTAAACCCTAAACCCTAAACCCTATTCCATGAGGCGCCTTCAAGGCCCTAAACCCTTGGCCCTAACGTGTTAATGCAGAAAACTCCGCCCTCTGCAGCCCCATCCACCGACAGTGAGACCCCTAAACCCTAAACCCTAAACCCTAAACCCTCCTCACCTGGTGAGGTTCACGAAGTGGAACTCGCAGCATCTTGAAGCTGCCGCCATTTTGGACTTTGTTTAAGGGTTTGGGAGGGGCAGAAGACCAAAGGGTTTAGGGTCCTGTAAACCCTAAACCCTAAACCCTAAACCCTCGACTGGCGAGCGTTGTTACTGCATTTGCGGTAAGAGGAGTCTTTGGAGGGTGTCTGCTCTGCTGTAAAGCCCTAAGATGTCTGTTGTTGTTCACAGTTTAGGGTTTAGGGTTTAGGGTTTAGGGTTTAGGGTGTAGGGTTTAGGGTTTAGTGTTTAGGGTTTGCTGCGGTGTCTCAACAGCGGCCAGCAGCAGCTAACCCTGGCGCGACTGCATCGAGAGAGAAGAACAAAGCAAAAAATAAACAAATAAGATTAATAAAATTAATAATTTTTAATATTAAACAGCTTCTTCTTTCTATTTACCCCCTCTGTCTGCTCTCCTCACCATTGCAGCGGTTTAGAGGTCCAGGGGGGGCCCCCAGTGTCCAGCCCACGAGGGTTTAGGGTTTAGGGTTTAGGGTCTAGGGTTTAGGGTTTAGGGTTTATGGTTTATGGCTTAATTATCATTGTCTACAGTTTTGTTTACGGTATAAAATTCAGGATCTACGGTTTAGGGTTTAGGGTTTAGTGTCTAGGGTTTTTGGTTTAGGGTTTTCGGCTAGGGTTTAGGGTTTAGGGTTTAGGGTTTTGGGTCGGGAGTGTCTTCTGCTGAGCGAAATCTGCGCCTCCGGTCTTCGAGGGTTAGAAGGGGTTTAGGGTTTCTTCTTAAGAAGCCATGGTTTAGAAGGGGGTTTAGTGTTTAGGGTTTAGGGTCTAGGGTTTAGGGTTTGCCTTTTAGGGTTTAGGGTTTAGGGTTTGGGCCCCTGGAGCGCTCTATAACCGCACAATATGGCTGGAGAGCTCTTCGTGCTCCTCAGCTCTCTGCAGAGGTCTTAACTTCTAAACCCTAAACCCTAAACCCTAAACCCTAAACCCTAGTTGGGGCTGTTTGTTTGTATTCTTGCTTCCGATGGGGCCTTCTTTGCTTCTCTCATTCTTCTTGCCTATTTCCCTAGGGTTTATGGTTTAGGGTTTAGGGTTTAGAGATGGCTGCGCGGTGTATAATATCTTCACCCTTCTTTCTCTCACCCCTTCGCTTGAGGGGCCCAGCCACCCGTCGGCTGCAGCAGAAGCGGCAGCAGCTGCTGCAGCAGCAGCGGGAGCAGCAAACCCCTTTTCCCAAAGCAGCAGCAGCAACAGCAGCAACAGCAGCAGCAACAGCAGCAGGTGAAGAAGACTGCAGCAGCACAGCTTCCTTCTGGGACCCTCAGCTGCAGCAGCACCGCCCCCACCAGCAGCAGCACCAGCAGCACCAGCAGCAGCAGCAGCAGCAGCAGCAGAGCAGGGGGCCCCCCAAGCGCGTAGGTACCGGGCATTATGCAGACCCTATGAGGGCCCCCGTTGCTGTCGAAGGCTGCAACTCGGTGTTTGCTGAGTTCTTAAATTATAATCAGCAGCAAACAAAAAAAACAATTGTAGCTACACTCATTCGCCACAGAAGGCAGCAAATAAAGCAGCAGCAGCAGCAGCAGCAGCAACAGCAGCAGCAGCAGCAGCAGCGACGGCAGCTAGTGCAGCAGCAGCAGCACCACCATGACGACAGCGGCTGGGCATCTGAAGCCGCAGCGGATGCACCCCCAGCAGCAGCAGCAGCAGCAGCAACAGGGGGAGCAGCAGCAGGAGAAGCAGCAGCAGCAGCAGCAGAAGGAGATGCTGATATGCCTTTGCCGCTGGCCCTTGCTGAGGTGTACGTGCAGCACCAGCAGCAGCTGCACAGCATCGCTCCCCGCCCCTATTTATTTAGAGAAGCATGTGTAAAAGAGTTTGCTGCTGGAGCCCTTGCTGCAGCAAATGCTCTCTACCCCCCAACTGTCTCCTTCGATCCCTTTGCTGCTCCTGCTGCTGCTCCTGCTGCTGCTAAAGCTAAGCTGCAGCAGCTAGCGCAGCTCGTGCATGCGCCTGCACTGCCGCTGCTGCAGACAGAAACCCAGCAAACAATCAGCAGATTAATAAACTCAAATTCTTCAGAACAAACAAACACAAACAGATCCCTCAATAAACCTACCAACCAGGGGGGCCCCCTAGATGAGGGGGGCCCCCTAGCAGCGGGGGGCCCCCTTAAAGTGGGGGGCCCCCTAGAAGAGGGGGGCCCCCTAGCAGTTGGGGGCTCCCTAGAAGAGGGGGGCCCCCTAGCAGTTGGGGGCCCCCTAGAAGAGGGGGGCCCCCTAAGAGTGGGGGCCCCCCTTAAAGTGGGGGGCCCCCTAGAAGAGTGGGCCCCCCTTGAAGTGGGGGGCCCTCTAGAAGAGGGGGGCCCCCTAGAAAATGAAGGGGGCCCCTTTGAAGGTGAAGGGCGCCCCCTTGAATGTGAAGAGGGGGGCCCCCTTAAAGAGGGGGGCCCCCTTAAAGAGGGGGGCCCCCAAGGGGGGCCCCCTTTGAAAGGTGAAGATAAGAAGGGTTGGGGAGTGTTTGGGTTTGAAACCCCAAGGCGTACTTGGGAGTTGAATGAGGGTTTAGGTTTGTTTGAGGAGGGTGCAGCTCCGAGTGTTATAATAAGAAGGCCAGGAGAAGAAACGGGAAGAAACGATGGAGGAGACGATCCCAACCCCACAAACGATCCCGATCCCGACCCCACAAACGATCCCGATCTCGATCTGCACGCAAGTGGGCGTGTGGGACGTCGGAGAAGCGCTGCTGCAGCAGCAGCAGCAGCAGCAGCAAGAGCAGCAGCAGCAGAGGAGGGTTTGCTGCCTTTTATGGAGGAGGCGTTGAAGGCTGAGGAGGACTATGAAAGTGCATGGGAGGCCCTAAACCCTAAACCCTCGGAGCCCCTAAACCCTCAACTTCCAGACGATCCTTTCTTCCTGTCTAAACAAATTAAAAAACACAAAACCCTCAACGACATTTGGAGAGAAGAAGGCGCACAGATGACGGTCTTCCGCAACTGCGAGGTTCCCCTCACATTCACAAACCACAAGTGAGGGTTTAGGGTTTAGGGTTTAGGGTTTAGGGTTTAGGGTTTGTGGGTCTGGGAGTTAGGGGTTGGGGGTTAGGGGGTTGGGTGGAGGAGGGGGCTGGAAGTAGAGTTCGCACACATCATGATTCGGGGGATTAGGGTTTCGTTCTTAGGGTTTAGGGTTTAGGGTTTAGGGTTTAGGGTTTAGGGTTTCTTTCATCTTGGTAATGATTTAATGTTTAGGGTTTAGGGTTTTGTTTTCCTTATTTAGGGTTTCTTTGTCTTTGTGTAGCGTTCCCACTTTAGGGTTTAATTTGTGGGGTGTAATTTTTAGGGTTTAGGGTTTAGGGTTTAGGGTTTGTGTGCAGGAGGACCGCACTGGGTGCATACTGGGCTACCCGTAGGAGTAGTTGTTTATATGACATTTCTTTTAAGAGGGTTTTAGAGATCCAAGGAAAA
>NW_013550334.1:0-1646 GCF_000499425.1 Eimeria acervulina | reverse complement strand
TATCCAATGGGACCCCCCTTGAGGGCCCCTTGGGGGCCCCCCAGGGGGGCCCCTCTGGGAGCCCATACGAGGGCCCCTTTGGGGGCCCCTCTGAGGGCCCTTTAGGCCCCTTCGGGGGCCCCTCCAGGGGCTCTTATGAGGGCCCCTCTAGGGGCCCCTCTAGGGGCCCCTCTGGGGGCCCCTCTGGAGGCCCCTCTGGAGGCTTCTTTGGGGGCCCCTCTGGGAGCCCCTTGGGTCTTATGGGGGCCCCCTTTGGGGGCCCCTCCGGGGTCCCCTCTGAGGGCCCCTCTGGGGGCCCTTTGGGGGCCCCCTTGAAGGATGGTAGCGGAGATACGTCGTGGGTATTAGAGGATTGTGTGTCTGGGGGCCCCCTATATGAGGGCCCCTCTACTGGGGGCCCCCTATATGAGGGCCCCTCTACTGGGGGCCCCCCTGCTGGGGGCCCCCAGAAGGATTTGTTTGGGGGTTGTAGTTTGTATGGGTTTGTGGGTCGGCCTTATTTGGGGTGTATGCAGAGCTTAGAGATGCTGCGAGTAGAGGCGGGTTTGCCTTTGCTGGGCGTCGACATTTGGGGCTGTCATGGAGCGGTGCATGCAGGGCTAGGAAGATTAATAAGTTTATATAAAGTGAAGCAAAGACTACTCATTGGGGCTGAAGCTCTTAGCAAACAACTTGCAAAAGCACCTAAAGTCAGAAGAATTACCTTCTTGGTTGGAGACCCTCAAAGAATTAACAGAGCGGTCAAAAGACAGCAGCAAATCGCCCTGCAGATACAGCAGCAGCAGCAGCAGCAACAGCAGCTACTGCAGCAGCAGCTCCTCCAGCAGCACGAACAACAACAACAGCATCACCAACACCAACATCAGCACCAGCATCAGCACCAGCATCAGCAGCAGCATCTGCAGCAGCTGCAGCAGCTACAGCATCAGCAGCAGCTACAGCTGCATCATCATCAGCATCAGCAGCAGCAGCAGCAGCAGCAGCAGCAGGATGAGTATTGCTGCATGGAAGAGTGTGCACGCTTAGAGAGCCTGGCCTTCCCCTTGAGAGGAGCAGCAGTGCTCAGCGTCTCTGACAAGAGGCCTTTAGGGGTCGTCTCATCTGTCTCTTGGAGCCCCCTTCTTCGTTGCAGAGTCGGGCAAGCAGTGGTGCTCTTCGAATTTGCTAAACACAATGAAGTAAGCGGATAGGGTCTAGGGTTTAGGGTTTGGGGTTTAGGGTTTAGGGTGTAGCGGGTAGTGTTTACGGGGTAGGGTCTATGGTCTATGGTCTAGGGTTTAGGGTTTAGGGTTTAGGGTTTAGGGGCTAGTGTTTAAGTTTTACGGGGTAGGGTTTAGGATCTAGGAGGAGGGGTTTAAGACCCTGTTGGGGCTCTCTAGGGTTTAGGGTTTAGGGTTTGGGGTTTGTTGTTTGTGTGTGTCTACTATTTTAGCCTGTGTTATTTGCAGTGCCCCGAGCAATAGCTGCAGATACACCGAAGAAGAAAAAGAAAAAAATAATAAGAGGCAGACGTCAGCGAAGTTTAATTCCCGGGTGTATCGTCAGCTCGCCGCTCATTCCTTTCAAATATCCTTTGGTTAGACTTTATTTATTTATTTATTTATTTATTTATTTATTTATTTATTTATTTATTTATTTATTTATTT
>NW_013550335.1:5649-8400 GCF_000499425.1 Eimeria acervulina | reverse complement strand
AAAACAGAAAAGGCAAAAGATCAAGTGAACAAAAGGAACAAAAGCCGATGAAACGGCGAAAAAACTTCAGTTCCATCCAAGTGCACTTAGGAGCCTCATTCCAACTTCCCAAGAGAAAGCTTACAGAAACGCCAAAACGTTAAACTCGTAAGAAGGAACCCCTTCAAGATATGCTGGACGGGATCAAAGAGGGGCATAATGATATTCAGCACATTCCTCGGGACTCGCGGCAGCCGTGAGCGAACTTGCTCCTTGCGCCAGAAGCTGGCTAAAAGGGGGTATGAGGTACTATTCATGGCAGAGAGATTGATGACTTCGCGGTGCAACAGCTAAAGATGTTTTACACCAACGAAATCCTTCTGCGTGCGTCTCAACGGGGACTTCCTCCGGACAGCTAGCGGAGAATGCGTAATGAAGCCCCAGGCACAGGCTGCATTGGGAGACAACGGCGTGAAGAGTTATCTCTGTAGTTTGAGGAGGGTTCGGATGAGCATGAGAAGGGACAAGTCAAGAAAGAAATGAAACAACATGTAAGGGCAGCGAAGCACAAGAGGAGGTGCGCTGTTCGCTGGAGACTGTGGGGGCAGATGTACTCAGCTCTGTCACTGTTGGTACACGACCACCTACTTGGCCATATTGGGTAGCCCGCGCTCAACCGTAGCTACGGCAATTGACTACAATGCTAAGGGAGACAATAGAAGGGGATTTGACTGTGCTTGCATGCGAAGGGGCCCTGCAACAGTAGTTGGAATACGACGTGCTGCAACTCGTGTTGGGACGCCTACTCTCCCCGGGAACTAGGCCCTTGGGCCACTGTGCCCAGAATGCCTGGGGTAGGGAGAAGATCTCAGCTGCCTTTTAGGAACCGTTGACGCCGATCCTTTTTCTCGGCTCGACTGCAGCTAGCGACGGTCCCGAATTAAGATAGGAGACTCTCCTGGGAATGCTGTTTCAACATATCTTCTCAGAATTAAGAACTCAACCTATGTTCTTAGAGCTGTTAGTTCAATTTATGTTTTCATGTTTGTTAATTCAATGTCAAAGGCAATATCATGCAAATATTTCTGTTCATTGCCGCCACTGCGCCAGTGTTTACGTTCCACCTGAATAGCACTTTGTTAGTGTCGGATCAGGGAGGAAACAACTCGCATAAAATTATCCTTCCACTTTGCCATTTCATTAAAAGAAACAAATGACATCTGCTGCAAGCCGCCCTAGGAAAAACGTAACTCAAAGAAGAGCTGTACAGACACCACAGCTCAGCCCATGCAAGTTCGTTAGCAACTGGTCTTGAGGCGGGTTTGCCTGAATCCAAGCGGAAGCAAGGAGAGAAAACCCATTTAGAGCCGAAATATGTTTATAATTTGTCATAAAAACAAAAATATTTCAAACAAACTAAAAAAATACTCTTCTTCTCCACTGTCCTGTAGCATGCGAATGCTCGGGCAAACAGCTGTTGGCAGTTGGGCGCTGCATGCGTCGTCGGCACTCCGAGGCGGCGGCGCTCGCTGGTTTTTTGTTTTAAATTCCTTTTTTAATTGTCTAAGAATATTAATTTTTAAAAATAACAATTTGTTTCGTCGTGTACAAACACCTGCCTCCCCATACACCCGGGAGTAAGCGCCCGGCGCGGTTCCGCTCGCCTGCACAGACTACAGCGCGTCTCGCCGCCTTCGCTTCTCAGCATTTAGTTTATTTATCATCTTCTTTATCTAAAGCATAACTGCGCACGGCATCCTGGGGCTGAGGGGCGCGTTTCATTTCGACTTGCCAGCGCCTGCAGCTGCAACGGCTGATAAAGCAGCAGTAGCTGCTGCAGTTGCTGCTCTTGTCTTCCCCCCTCTTCATCCCTTTTGCGGCTCCCTGTACACTTTTGGGGCCGCTCGTGGAGGAGGGCCCCCCCAATGAGCGGCTGCCTCATCTCGCCAGTTGGCCCCCCCAGGGCGGGCAACAGCAGCAGCAGCAGCAGCAGCAGCAACGGAACTGCTCGAGACGGCGATGGCGAATGCTGCTGCGGTGTCTGTAGACCCCGCTGCTAAACGTGGGCCTTCTAGCTCTGAGCCGAAGGCCGCAGCAGCAACAGACGCTGACGGGCTGGAGGGGCCCCCCACGTACTGCAGCACGCCGACAGGGAGGCCTTCGCAGCAGCAGCAGCAGCAGCAGCAGAAGAGAGAGCAGCGCTTTGCAGCACATGCAGGAGCACGTGCAGCAGCAAACAGCAAACTGAAGCCATCGCCTGTTGCTGTTGAAGACTTCCTTTTGCGTCTTCCCAGTGTCTACTGTGCCGATGCAGACTCAGAGACAGCCACAGAGACCACCACCAGCAGCTCCTCCTCTTCATCTTCCTCCTCCTGCGCAGCAACAACAGCAGCAGCAGCAGCAGCAACAGCAACAGCAACAGCAACAGCAGGAAGTCTTGCCTGCGTTACTTGGGAGCTGCAGCAGCTGCCAGCAGACGGCGAGTTAGTTGTGCATCTTGTGCGGCGTCTGGAGGCTTTGATTGCATGCAGAGAGGAGGTAATGTGTTTTAAATAAATTTCTTGTTTACTGTTGGTTAGCAATTCATATACGCTCTGCATACACCGCAGCTCTACATACACCTCAGCTGCACGTACACCGCAACAATCCACACCACCGCGAATAGGGATAAAGCGCCATGAACTGCTGCGGGATATGTTGCTGTTATACTCTAGGGTTTAGGGTTTAGGGTTTAGGGTTTAGGGTTTGGGGTGTATGCACAGGCTAGCGAGA
>NW_013550335.1:0-4984 GCF_000499425.1 Eimeria acervulina | reverse complement strand
ATATATATATATATATATATATATATATATATATATATATATATATATATATGTAGATCTATACATATATATATATATATGCATATATATATATATATGCGTGCATTTGTTTGCAGCGAGTTGCGGCATTCTCTGGAGCGTCTTCGCGTGGCTTCTTCTTCCGTTCGTCTTTGTTTGTCTTCAATTCGGCGTTGCCGTTTGCTGCCTCCTTTATATATTGTTGAGAAGCAGCAGCAAAAGCAGAAGCTGCAGGAAGAGCTGCTGCTGCTGCTGCGGCTGCAGCAGCTCGAAGCGGTAGTCCTCGCTGCAGAGAGCTGCAGCAACAACAACAGCAGCAACAGCAGCAATAGCCGCAGCAACAGCAGCAGCAGCAGCAGCAGCAGTGCAGCAGCAGCAGCGCAGCTGCCGCTGCAGGCCGCACTGCTTATGGAGGCAGCTGCGCTGTCTTCGTTATCTACGCAAAACTCCCAGACAAACTTAGGCCAAAATATTCAGCGATATGTGCACAACAACAATCAAAAAGTAAACCCTAAACCCTAAACCCTAAACCCTAAACACTAAACCCTAAACCTTAAACCCTAAACCTAAACCCTAAACTCTAAGCCCTAAACACTAAACTCTGAATCACTAGCTGAACACCAAACCCTAAACCCCATACTCTAAGCCCTAGACTGTAAACTCTAAACCCTAAACCCGAAACCCTAAACCCTAAAGTGCAGACCCTAAACAGAAAGCTCTAGACTCTGAGCACTAAACCCTAAACCCTAAACAGTAAGCGCTGGACGCTAAACCCTAAACCTTAAACCCGAGATAGACTGTAAACCCTAAACCCTAAACCCTAAACCCTTTTAGTTAGTGTTGTTGGTTGTTCAGCAAAAGCGGCTGCTGAAGAGTTTAAAAGCAGTTTTGAGTTGTGTGCTGCAAACTGCTGCGCGCTCTCTGCCACCTCCCCCGTGCGGCTGCGGCTGGAGGAGGCCCTGGTTTGCTGCAGCAGCAGCGCAGCAGGCGCCAACTGCAGCAGCAGCAACAGCAGCAGCAGCAGCAGCAGCAGCAGGAGATGCTGGGCTACCGGCAGCAGCAGGAGCAGCAGCAGGAGCAGCAGCAGCAGGAGAAGACACGTGGGGTCTGTATTTGGAAGCTCTTGCGGCATATTCGCTGCTGCCGCCGTCGTTCTCTGTGGGGGCTGCAGTGTCTGCAGCAGCAGCAGCAGCAGCAGCAGCAGCAACACGACAAGTGCTGTTTGCGTTTGTACCTGCTGATGCTGCTGCCTTTGCGGAAGCTGAGGTAGATGGAGCGGGCATCCTTCGAACGCGTTTGCTGCTGCTGCCGGAGCAAGGCGCATGTGCTGCTAGTGCTGCTGCTGCTGCTGCTGCTTTTGCTGCTGGCGGTGGTGCTGCTGCCGACCTGCTGAGCATGCGCTCTGCAGCAGAATTAGCTGCTGCTGTTGCTGCTGCTGATGGCGTCTCCTGTATAATGAGTGTATTAGGAGTTCTTTTCGACTGTCTGCTAGGGACAGAGGCGCTGTGCCGGTGGCAGGCAAAGGAGGGGTTGAGCGTGCTGCAGCAATGGATCAGCAAGCAGCAGCAACAGCAGCAGCTGCTGCTGCAGCAGCTGCAGCAGCAACAGCAGCAGCAGCAGCAGCAGCAGCAGCACGGGGATTTCAACGATGAGCGCCACACCGACCTTTTTCCCCGGTCGCTGGTCTCCACACCCAGCAGCAACAGCAGCAGCAACAGCAGCAACAACAGCAGCAGCAATTGCTGCTGCAGCAAACGGGAAATGGAGCGGCCTACGGTGCATGAACTTGCTGCAGCTGCAAGGGGGAGGCTTAGAAAGCTGCCTTCGTTGCTGCGGCTCGGTCTGTTCCTGCTGCAGGTGCGGCAGCAGCTGCTGCAGCAGCGGGAGAGTCTGTGGCAGCGGCTGCAGCAGCAGCTGCTGGAGGTGCTGGCGGCTGTTCCTTTCAGCTTAGGTTCTGCTGCTGCTGCTGCTGATTTTGTCTCTTTGATAGTCGCAGTGCAGCACTTCAAAGCAGCAGGTGAGGCCTTCGTTGAGGCGAGAGACGAGCAGCAAGAGAGCCGTCTTGCTGCTGCTGCTGCTGCTGCTGTTGCTGCTGCTGCTGCAGCAGACACAGTGAAACGTGAAACAGCAGCAGCCACACCCAAAGGCTGGGAAGCAGCAGCGCGAGCTCATGAAGATGCAGCAGAAGCAGCAGAGGCCGCAGATGCAGCAGCAGCAGCAGCAGCTGCAGCAGCAGCAGGAATGGATCTGGAGGCCTCGGCGCCATGCCAGAAGACCAGCAGCAGCAGCAGCAGCAGCAAGTTGTCAGAGTTGCTGCAGCTGCGTGTGGAGGGTGCTCTGCAGCAGCTGGAGGAGACGTCTTTGTCGAAGTTGCTGCAGCAGCTGCAGCAAGAGACCTGGCAGAGACGCCCTGTTGGAGGCCGCCTGCCTCTGCTGCTGCTGCGCAATTCTCCCTGCTTGATATCGCAGCAGTGGAGTGCGTGCAGCGGTGCAAGTGCAGAAGAAGCAGCAGC
This sequence comes from Eimeria acervulina, assembly GCF_000499425.1. Classification (NCBI taxonomy): domain Eukaryota; phylum Apicomplexa; class Conoidasida; order Eucoccidiorida; family Eimeriidae; genus Eimeria; species Eimeria acervulina. Next base: position 2,453 of record NW_013550335.1, on the reverse strand, counting down.
AGCAGCAGCAGCAGCAGCAACAGCAGCAGCAGCAGCAGCAGCAAAGATATGCAGCCGGTGCGGAGAAGAAGTGCAGTCGTTTACTTTTCAAAACCCCTTCGCCCGCTGGCAACCGGGGAGACCTTTTGCTGCAGCAGCAGCAGCAGCAGCAGCAACAGCAGCAGCAGAATGCGGGCTTTCTTTGCAACAGCGGGAGAAGCAGCAGCAGCTGCTGCAGCTACAGCTGCAGCAGCAGCAGAGGGAGTCTTCTGTTGCTGCTGAGCTGGCAGCAATAGATTTGGAGCTGAGTGCTGCAGGCGCAGCTGCGAATATGCGGCGGCCTCCTGTTGTTGTTGCTGCAACAGCTGCTGTTGTTGAGGGCCTAGAGGGATATTGGGGTGTTGCTGCTGCTGCAGCAGCTGCTGCTGCTGCTCCTGCAGCTGCAGCACCGGCAGCAGCAGCAGCAGCGGTGCACTCGATGCTGCGGCTCGTGCGGCTATACATTGCTGCTGTTGCTGCAGCAGCGCTGCCACCGGGGGTTTGCGGTGTATTGGCAGGTCTGCAACCAGCAGCAATATCCTGGGGTGAAGACGGGGAGAGCAGCAGCAGCAGCAGCAAACCGCACATGATTCGAATGAACAGCGGCAAGCAGCAGAACTCTAATGCAGCAGCAGCAGCAGCAACAACAGCAGCAGCAGCAGCAGCAGCAAACTCCAGATACCAGGAGATGAATCCGCATGCACACCCGCTGCTGCTGCTTGGAGATTTAGATATTATTAAGAAGCGGCTCCCTGACTTTTGCTGGCTGCTGCGACAAACAGAGAAGGACCTCTGGCCTCTGTACAAGCAGCTGAAGCAAGCTATCAGCAGCAGCAGCAGCAGCAGCAGCAGCGGTGGTGGTGGTGGGAGCGATATGCGGGGGAGCAGCACTAGACTGCAGCAGCAACTGCAGCAGCAGCAGCAGCAGCAGCTGCAGCCGCTGCTGCTGCTCGAACTCGTGCAACCTATGAGTAGACAGAATAGCCCAGGTGCGCTTTGGGCAATGCCTGAGAAAGTTGCTGCTGTTGAATCTGCTGCTGAGGTTCTAACAGCTCTCGCGCTGCAGCTGCAGCAGCAAGGCCTCCCCAATGCAGCAGCAGCAGCAGCAGCAGCAACTGCACCTGCAGCAGAATCACAAGCAGCAGGAGCAGCAGCAGCTACTGCACACGTCTCCAACCTTTACCACCAGCAACAGCAACAGCAACAGCAGCAGCAGCAGCCAGTACAGGGTGTACTGAGCTGCTTGTCTGCTGCAGAGCAGCAGCAACTCGTGGAGGCTGTTGCTGCATGCGGGCGGGCGCTGGAAGACCTCCGTTCTCTTGTCTATCGAATTGCTGCTGCTGATGTTTGCTGCAGCGGTGCTTTTGCTGCTGCTATGCAGCGTGCAGCTAAAGATACAGGAGCCGAATGGTGTCCTCCTCCTGCTGCTGCTGCTGCTGCTGGAGCAACAGCAGCAGCAGCAGCAGATTGCATACCTCCTGCGTTTGCTGCAGCTATCAGACAGCAGCAGAGTTTGCTGCGAGATGTCTACTGGAAGCTGCGCTGTGCTGGAGGCGGCAGCATTCCTCCGCTGCTGCAGCAGCAGCTATGGAGGCATATTCTAAGCCAAACTATTTCGGATGCTGCTGCTGCATTTGCGCTGCTACCTCTACCTGCCGATACACCTGAGCGCTGCTTTGCTGCGGGGCCCCTTGTAGCGATGTCGGAGGCCCTCAGAGATATCATTAGAGAAGCAAACACCCAACACGAAAAAGCTGCTGCTGCTGCTGCTGCTGCTGCGCCTGACGGCACTGCTGCAGCGCCTGTTCCTGTTGCTGCTTCGTGTACCGCAGCAGCAGCAGCAACAGCAGCAGCAGCAACAGCAGCAGGTAGTGTGTGCTTATCACCTCTAGACGTAGAGGAAAAGGATTTCGATATTATTGTCGATGTTTGCTCGCGCCCTGCAGCAGAACAGCTGCAGTGGTGCCAGCAGCAGCAAAACTGCAGCATGTTGCTGCTGCTCCCGCGGCTGCAGCAGCAAATGCTGAACCGGCTTGAGCAGCAGGGGCTGCTGCAGCGATGACAGCAGGAAAACACTTCATTTCTTTGTTTTCGTTGCTGCTGTTGTTGCTGTTCGTGCTGCTGCTGCTGCTGCTGCTGTTGCTGTTTGTGTTGCTGTTGCTGCTGCTGCTGCTGCTGCTGCTGCTCGGGCTGCTGCTGCAGGTGGTGTTTTCTGCAGCTGCTTCAGTTGGCTGCACATATCTATATCTACATAGATATAGATATATAGAGGCATTACATATATTTATATATATACATCTATATTTATATTTATATATTTAATACAGTATCTTATACACATACGTACATATCTACATAGATGTAGGTATATAGGGATATTACACATATAAATATAAATATATATATATATATATATACATATATATATATATATA
>NW_013550336.1:65035-66093 GCF_000499425.1 Eimeria acervulina | reverse complement strand
AGATATATATATATATATATATATATATATATAGGTTTTATTATTTAGTATTAGTATCTGCATTTTTAATAAAATATTTTAATGCATTATTATTTATTAGGTAAATATAAGTGTATATTATTATTATTATTTATTATTATTTTTTTTTATAGATATATATATATATATATCTCTATACATATGTATACATATAGATATATATACATATATATATGTATATATACCTATATAGATATATATATATATAGATATATATATATATATATAGATGTATATATATGATATGTGTACTGCAGCAAGCGGAGAGGGTAAGTTTGAGGCGTTGCTGTATCACGTGGTGCGGGGCGAAGAGATAGCGAGCTGCAAGGGTCACTTCGGGCCTCTACACACTTTAGCCTGGCGACCGGACGGCTCCGGCTACGCCTCCGGAGGTGAAGACGGTTATGTGCGGCTTTATTCGTTCGATAGAGAATACTTTACTGATGAAAAATTTCAATAGTCTTACTTTCATATATATATATATATACATATATATATACATGCATGTATGGAGATGGATGCATGTGGGGGGCTGTTGCTGATGCATGCATGCATGCATGCTCCTGTTGCTGATGCATGCATCATTGCATGCATGCATGCAATGATGCATGCGTGATGCTGGTATTATGTATGTATGTATGTATGTATGTATGTATGTATGTATGTATGCTGCTGCATGCATGCTGCTGCTGCTGCTGCTGCTGCTGCTGCTCTATGCATGCACGCATGCATGCATGCTGATGATGATGGGGATGATAATGACGGGAAGGTGGCAGCAGATAATGCTGCAGATGCAATTAATGCTGCAGCAGCAATAGGGAAGCAGCAGCAGCAGCAACAGCAGCAGCAGCAGGGATGGAGGAGCAGCAGAAACAACAGGAGCAGCGGGACCAGGAACAGCAAAAGCAACAGCTATGGGCATGCAGCCAGGCAGTGCTGCTGCTGCTGCTGCTGCTGCTGCAGCAGCAAGCAAAAGAGCACCAACCAAACACCGCCATGCAAACACAAACAACACCCGT
>NW_013550336.1:61936-64935 GCF_000499425.1 Eimeria acervulina | reverse complement strand
TATATATATATATATATATATATATATATAGCTGTATGTATATTTTAGGGTATGTATATTATATGTTTTAGTATATATAATAGACAGCAAATCTATTATATATATTAAAATATATAATATATATAACTAATAATAATATTTAAGTGTATACTTATCATATATATATTTATATTTATTCTATACACCTCCATGTCGCTGCTGGTAGCGGTTAGGGGCTGTAGCAGCACGCAGCAGCAGCAAACTTTATCCTATGTTGCTGCAGCAGCAGCAGCAGCAACACAGGGAGGACAGCAGCAGCAAGATAGTCGTCTCTTACTGTACTGTGGCCTCGTATATCGCCCTGTAGCCTTCACTATTGCTACTGCTGCTGCTGCTATTGCTGCTGCTGGTGTTATTGCTGCTGCTGCTGCTGCTTCAATTGCTGCTGTTGCTACGGCTGCTGCTGCTGCGGGGGGTGAAGGACCTGCTGAGGTGCCCCCTTGCAGGCCTGGCTAGCTACGAGCAGGAGCAGCTAGCTAGCTAGCTAGTTGCTGCAGTAAAGAGACTCTATGATTGCTAATGCTGATGCCTGCTACGTTGCTGCTGAAGAAGCAAAGAATGAAGGAGTGCTGCTGCTGCAGCAAGTACTGCAGCAAGCGCAGCAGCAACGAGCCTCAATGTCTATGCATGCTTACCACCTACGATTTGCTGCTTGCTGGCTACCTCCCCAGCAGCAGCAGCAGTAGCAGCAACAGCAGCAGTAGTATCAGCAGCAACAGCAGCAGCAACAACAGCAGCAACAGCAACAGCTGCAGTAGTTGTACCAGGAGCAGCAGTAGTAACAGCAGCAACAGCAGTAGCAACAGCAACAACAGCAGCAGCAGCAGCAGCAGCAGCAGCAAGGAGGACGCAAGTGCTGCAGCAAAGGAGGGGTTTCTGCCTCGTGACGACTGCGGTGACTAGCGGAGTTTTGGCGCGTGGCTAGCTAGCTAGCTAGCCCGCTAGCTGGCTGGCTACCCAGCTAGCTACCTAGCTAGCTAGCTACCCAGCTAGCCCGCTAGCTAGCCAGCTACCTAGCTAGCTAGCTAGCTAGCTAGCCAGCTAGCGGCCGCCTAGAGAGTTGCTGTTGTTGCTGTTGTAGGACGAAGGACTGCTACACAACAAGAAAGCCCTGACCGCCAGGGGCCCCTCAGCAGCAGCAGCAGCACCTGCTGCTGCTGCTGGGGGGCCCCTCTGGGGCGCCAATTATACCCCTATAGGGGGCCCTTCCCGCAGGCAAATGCAAAGGCAGGGGCCCTTCACTCATCAATAACAACACCTGGGGGCCCCCTGCTCACTGCGGGCTAGATAGGCTGCAGGCCCCGCACGAGAACCAAGCCCCAAACACACCGCATGCATGCATGCATGCATGCATGCATGCATTCACGTGCATGCATGCATGCATTCACGTGCATGCATTCATTCATCATCTGCATGCATGCATGCATGCATAGTGCATGCATGCACGCATTTATTCATCATCTGCATGCATGTATCCGCATGCATGCGAAATGCATGCATGCATGCGTGTGCTGCGCCCCACACGCTTGCACGCGCAGCCGGGGGCCCCCTGAGGGGCCCCAAGAGGCCCCACAAAATAATAGAGGGGGCCCCCAGAACCCTCAGCAGGGGCCCCTAATCCTCCAGCAAGACAATATATATGATAGTATAATATATATAATATATAATATTAATATACATAATATATATATTACATATATTAACATATATATTATATATAATATATATTATATACATACAAAACCCCCTCAGCACTATCTCAATAGAGGGGCCCCTGCGAACGATAATCAATCAAGGACCTCAATGGGCCCTGCTTCGGGGGCCCCTGGGGGCCCCCCTTGGGGCCCCCGTTGGGCCCCCCGTTGGGGGCCCCTGGGCCCCCGTTGGGGGGCCCCCTTGGGGCCCTCCTGGGGGCCCTTGGGGGCCCCTATTCTCCGAGCAAACGAAAAAGCTCATAGAAATGTAACCATTTAAAGGGTACAGTAGAAGGGGGGGGGGCCCCCAGCTGTCAGGGGGGCCCCCCTAAACCCTGTAAGAAAAGAAGATGAGGCGGCTTCATCATGGGGCCTCGAGGGGCCTCCAAGAGCCGCTAATGCCGCTGCCGCTGCTGCCGCTGCCGCTGCTGCTGCTGCTGCTGCTGCTGCTGCCAGCGAACTGTTAATGAATGGGGGGGGGGGCCCTCGGGGCCCCTGAAAAGAGCAAAGGAAGCATAGGTAGAGACTGTCTCCTGCATGCAAGTAATGAAGAAGACTGTGACATAAAGCGGCGCACCGTCTTATACAAACACCTGATGCTGCTGTTGATGCTGCTGTTGATGCTGCTGTAGATGCTGCTGCAGCGGCAGCAAGCAGCAGCAAGCAGCTGTCCGAGCGCCTTCGTCATGACTGCTGCTGCTGCTGCTGCTCCTGTTACTGCTGCTGCTGCTGCTGCTGTTCCTGCTGCTGCTGCAATTGCTGCTGCAGTGCCGCAGGCGCGATGCCTCAACTCGTAGGACCTGCTGCTGCTGCTGCTGCAGCAGCAGCAGCACTCCAGGGCCCCTGTGGCCTCGTACGCGCTGCTGCCGCTCCTGTTGGTGCTGGCGCTGCTGCTGCAGCCCGCAATGAAGGAGCAGCAGCAGCCGCAGCTGCTGCAGCAAAGAGATCGCCGCTGCAGGGGCTGACTGTACACTGAGAGAAACACTGCGCCAAGTCCTTCATGTCGGCTGCTGCTGCTGCTGTTGCTGCTGCTGTTGATGTTGTTAAGGGCGCAGCTCCTGCTGCTGGCAGCACATCTAAGCCTGAATGGACTGCGTGCGGCCCCACAGGCAAGAGAGCAGCAGCAGTCTGCTGCTGCTGCTGCTGCTGCTGCTGATTTGCGGCCATGTCTCGCCGTTGCGAGGGGAGTAAGTACGCATGACCAGTGCTGCTGCTGCTGCTGCTGTTGCTGCTGATTGCGCCTAATCGAAGAGGCTGCTGCTGCTG
>NW_013550336.1:49436-56936 GCF_000499425.1 Eimeria acervulina | reverse complement strand
AGTATAAGAAGAAGCAGCACCAGCAGCAGCAGCAGCAGCAGCAGTATCATTAAGAGCAGGAGAAGCATGATAAGGAGCTGTTGGTTGAAGTGTATCTTACAGAGATATGTTTATCTTGTAGCTTTTGAATAACCTCTGAAAATGCAAGAGAATTTCTGCTGCTATTTCTGCTCTTTGCTCTGCCTGAGCCGTGACAGGTTGATCCCCAGGTTAAACTCATAGACAAAGACGTCCCTAGAAGTATATAACTGCTGCTGCCCATCGTCCCTCCTATTAAGACCGGCTGTCCTATTGATTGAAATGCTACAGGGGTTAAAGGATGATGAGGAGGAAACGCTCGTGTAGACCCTTTGCGGTGTACGAGCAGCTCTTTTACGCATCCATTCACCAGATGTTCCTGTAACATAATATAATAAACATATACTATTCATTTTATAATAATAAATATATTAAATATATTAAATATATTATTATTATTATTATTATTATTATTATTATTATTATTATATAACATAGTAATTGTTTAAAGAGTGTATGTATATTTACTTTTCCTCAAATCAAGCATACTTATGTGTTAAATATATAATTTAAGTTTATTCAATAAACAATATCAATATATTAAACAAATCATATTAATATATTAAATAAATAATATTAATTTATTAAACAAATAGAAGAAATACATTAAACAAATAACAAAAACACTTATTCAAAGATAATGTTAAAGCAGCATTAATAGGCAAAGCAAGTAAAGAAACAGAGATATACAGAGTTAATGAGATGAGGAGGTAAAGAAAGAAATAAACATATAAATAAATAAACAAACAAACAATCAAATAAATAAATAAATAAATAAATAAATAAATAAATAAATAAACACGCAAGAGGATTATTAAAAACAAATTGAAAAGCAGCGACGCTCAAGTAAATGCATGCATGCATCCATACACCCAAGAATGAATGCATGCATGCATGCATGCATACACCCAAGAATATCTTTATGCATGCATGCATCCATCCATACACCCAAGAATTAAGTCATGCATGCATGCATGCATGCATGCATGGACGTATATATTAATTAATTAACGCATGCATGCATGCATGCATATAACATAGATTTATTAATTAACGCATGCATACAAGCATATTACATAGAATAATTAATTAAAGCATGCATACAAGCATATTACATAGATTTATTAATCAACGCATGCATGCCTGCATGCATGCATATTACATAGATTTATTAATTAACGCATGCATGCATGCATGCATGCATGCATGACTATTGAATTGGTTGGTAATAGAGGCACCTCGACTTTTGCAATATTATGAGAGACATCGTAGAGCATTTGCATTTCAAGTTCATCGGGAGATGTCTTGAAAACTTTGCTGAAGGCAGCGCGGACTAAGAACGTCACAGCCCCTCTATTAACCCATGCAAAGTTTGCTGCTGCAGCCATCGCTGCCAGGTACTCTTGACCCTGAAGACATATATATAAATAAATATATATATATATATATTTGTTTATATCTATCTTTATATTTAGTTACTCTGTTTGTTTGTTTGTTTGTTTGTTAATAGAGTGTTATTAATGCATTTGTTTATTGTAAAGGGATATGTCTATTATCTGTGTATATATCTTTTTTTATTACTCTATAACATATATACATATATACATATATAAATATATATAAATATATACATATATATACAATATATATATATATATTATACATGCAAGGGTTTGAGGGTTGCATGCATAGAGAAGTACCCAGGAAACATAAATGAAAAACCCTAAACCCTAAACCCTAAACCCTAAACCCTAACCGCTAAACCCTAAACCCTAAACTCTAGACCCTAGCAGCATCTACATGTGGGCGCGTAGTAGCGAATTTCCCCTGATCGTGCTGGGTCGTGTAGCCCTTCTACCCTAGGGTTTAGGGTTTAGGGTTTAGGGTTTAGGTACCTCGGGAGAGTGTATAGGAGCGCATGCAAGCTGTTTATCGATGGGGCTGAATTTATTCTTTTGCATGCAGCCCTCCATCTTCACGAGGGCATCGGTCGCCACCTGATGCCCTAAGCCTCGACTCCCAGAATGAATCATTACACATACTTGGCCCTTCTGCACACTAAAACCCTAAACCCTAAACCCTAAACCCTAAACCCTAAACCCTAAACCCTAAACCCTAAACCGTACTGCATAGAACTGGTGGGCCCGTGGTAAACCCGTGAAATACAAAGAGGACGCCAACACTCCCAAGACAACCCCGAGGGTTTAGGGTTTAGGGTTTACAGGCCCTGTGTAATATAGAGCGCAGATGAACGGCTTAGGGTTTAGGGTTTAGGGTTTAGGGTTTTGAAAACGTACCTCTAGACCCATTCTCTCCGCTGCGAATTCGTCAAACACCTCGTCAACTACCTAAACAAAGAAATGCACACCTCAAACCCTAAACCCTAAACCCTAATCTCTGACCTAAAGACCCTAAGCGGCTGCGCTGAGGCAGCCTAGCAGTTGGCTATACACCTCAAGCATCAGACAGCCTTTCGGGGCCTCACACCCAAGACATGAAGCATTCAACTAGGGTTTAGGGTTTAGGGTTTAGGGTTTAGGTACCTGTACTTCGCAGTAGTGATTTCCAGCCCCAAGGGTCCCCATTTGAGGCAGGCCCCTCTTCTTTGCTCTTATTGACACCTTTGAAGGGTCTGCAGCAAAACCCTAAACCCTAAACCCTAAACCCTAAACCCTGAACTCTAAAGGCAGAGCTAAAGGTAACTTAAACGCCGTCTCTATTAAGAGCCTGCTTCTCTGTCTTTGTCTCTGTCTCTCCGTCTCTCTGTCTCTGTCTCTCTGTCTCTGTCTTCTTTTTCTTTCGCTAGAGCTAATGGGGCTTAGGGTTTAGGGTTTAGGGTTTAGGGTTTAGGGTTTACCAGCGGTGAGCATTCGCCCGTACTCTTCGCAGTGCTCTTTGTCTTCGGGCCACGCATATCCTCGCCGCAACAACCAGTCGCCTCCCAACTCCAATGCAGCCTCCAGATCTGCACAAACCCTAAACCCTAAACCCTAAACCCTAAACCCTAAACCCTAAACCCTAAACCCCCAACTCCAATGCAGCCTCCAGATCTGCACAAACCCTAAACCCTAAACCCTAAACCCCAGCTAGCCTCTAGTCAACAAGGTGATAGTTATATTGGTTAGCAGTTCGCTGTGTACGTAGCCCTTCTTTAGCTGGCTGTTATGTGTATAGCTAGCTGTTATGTGTATAGCTAGCTGTGTGTTGTCTAGCTAGCTATTTGTTCCCTAGCTAGCTAGTGCTTGCAGCTAGCTGTTGGCTGTCTAGGCAGCTATTCATTGTCTAGGTAGCTAGCTATCTATTTAGCTAGCTACCTATTTATCTAGTTGCTAGCTAGCTATATATCAGCCATCTAAATAGCTAGCTAAATAGCTAGCTAAATAGCTAGCTAGCTAGCTAGCTAGGTATTGATTGTGTATTTGTTATTACCTTGCATAGTACAGGGTATAATACCCTGAGAGCCGACGCCGACAGGAATGAAGTTAAAAAGAGTTTGAGCTAACTCTTCTTGCTTTTGTCTAGCTTCTTGCTCAAATATATTTGTTTTTATTAAGCGTACACCGCAGTTTATATCAAACCCCACACCCCCAGGAGAGACAACAGCTGAGGTGTCTCCGCAGTCAAAGGCTGCTACGTTGCCTATTGCAAATCCATACCCTTTGCATGCATGCACACACACAAATAATATAATTACTATATACTCAAACCGATCAGAAGGCCCCTCTATCTTATTATATTATATTTTATATTATATATTATATTATATATTATATTATATTATATTATATTATATTATATTAACATTATATTAACATTATATTATATTATATTAACATTATATTATATTATATTTTATATTATATTATATTATATTATATTACATTATATTATATTAACATTATATTATATAAAGGAGACAGTTATGTCTTGTTATATAAGATAAAGGAGACAGTTACATCTTATACAATAATATGTAAAGGAGACAGCTACATCTTAATAATATATTATTATATAAGACATAGGCGTCTCCTCTACATAACATAATACTTAGGGCTTATTAGAGGTTTTAGGGTTTAATATTTTAGGGTTTAGGGTTTAGGGTTTTAGGGTTTAGAGTTAGGGTTTAGGGTTTAGTATTTATAAGAAAGGTAAAATAAAACTGTTTAAATGAAAGGGTTTATAATTGTTTGATGCCTCATATATCTCCACATGTCCTCATACATCTTATGAGGGTTTAGGGTTTAGGGTTTAGGGTTTAGGGTTTAGGGTTTAGGGTTTATACCTGCATGTATATCAGGAAGCCCTATACTTTTGCCGACTATCCCAGGTAATGTAGCGACGTTTGCTATTTGTTTTACAGCAGGAAGAAAGCCTCCAAACCCTCGGCCCCCGCAGTAAACCCTCAGCTCGTCAATAAGCAAGCTCTCTAGGGCGCTGTCTACGTACACCTCGCCTAAACCACAAACCCTAAACCACAAACCCTAAACCCTAAACCACAAACCACAAACCCTACATCCTAAACAGTATGGCACGAAGAGGTTCTAAAAAGGTGCAAAACAAAACGGAGATGCACAGCTAGATTTCAAAACTTAAACCCTAAACCACAAACCCTAAACCCTAAACCCTAAACCCTAAACCCTACCGGGTACGTTCATGCCAGGGACAAAGCCCTTGCGTATGTTAAGCATATTCTTGTTGCTTGCATCGCGGTAGAGATACTGCTTCTCATCTTCAAACGCCCGCTGACGAGACATTTTGCTGCTGCTGTTGCTGCTTCTGCTGCTGCTGCTGCTGCTGCTGCTGCTTCTGCTGCTGCTGCTGCAGCCGCAGGTATGACGCCAGAGGTGCTGCGCTGGCCCCTAAAGACTGCTTCGGCCTGCTGCTGCTACTACGGGACGCTGCTGCTGCAGCTGCTGCTGCAGCTGCTGGAGCCGCTGTTGCTGCTGCTGCTGCTGTTGCTGCTGCTGCTGCAGCTGCTGCAGCAGGTATCGTGTTGCTGCCAATGTTAAGCAATTCTTAACGTAGCCGACCTCCCTAAGAATGTCTGCAGGGACTCTTCTAATGCAGCTTCTGCTGCTGATACTACTTTTGCTGCTGCTGCTGCTGCCGCAGCAGCTGCTGCTGCTGCTGCTGTTGCTTGCCCTGCGCTTGGCGTATGCATGCACAAAAACAGAGCTGAGGAGACAGCTGAAGAGGAGACAAATACAAATAAAATAGAGACGGGCAGAAGACAAAATAAACGAGAGGTTTTTTCGTGTGTAGCAGCGCCGCCCCTTGTCGTTAGGGTTTAGGGTTTAGTGTGTAGGGTTTAGGGTTTAGGGTTTAGAGGTATTATCTGAGTTTGTTTAAGAAATTTACGAAGAAAACAAAGAAAAGAAGAAATATATCTGCTTCTTCGTATGGCGTTGCGGTGTCTGCGCATACACCCGAATCAGATGATATATAGTTAGAGGCTTTGTAGTCTCTACCCTATTAAAAATAATTTAAAGTTGAGTCTATTTTTAATAAATTAACGAATTAAACTTAAAAAATGTTGCAAACAGACTATACATGCATGCATGCATGCATGCATGCAGAACCGTTCTCTCATTTGCTGTTGCTGCTGCTGCTGCTGCTGCTGGCTGTGGGGTCGTCGTCTCCCCTGCTGCTGCGTTGCAGCAGCAGGTGCTGCAGTGCTGCTGCAGTGTATATGCAGCTTTCAGTGTGAATTGTTCCTTCGAAAGAAGGTTCTAAACCCCCTTTGATGATTTGCCTTTCTTACTGCTGCTGCAGAGACGGCATATCGATTACCGTGTTGCGATTATCTGAGGGGTAAAATCAAAGAAAAACAGCTGCCTATACACCCCAGCAATGCACAGGGGTCACGCAACATTCTTCGGGTGTATCCGCAGCTTAAATGAAAACAAATAATAGTTTAATAGTTTATATTTTTTCGTGTTTTTATCATTTTAATATTTGTTTTCTTTTTATTTGTCTGCTGTTTCGTTATTCTCTGTGCTGTGGGGCTTCTCTCCTCTCGAGTGTATCTTCATCTCGCTGTTGCTGTCTTCTTTTATTTATTTCTAATGTTTTGTGCTCGCTTTTCATTTTGTATTAAATTGAATCCTTTGCTGTTAGCTGCTGCTGCAGCAGCAGCAGCAGGTAGTGTGGCTGTGCCGCTGGGGATCGACTCCTCCTTGTGTGGTATGGCCCCTATACAAGCTGCCTGTACACCCCACACTGTAGATGCATATATACGTGCATGCATGCATCTTGCTAGGGTGTATAGGGAGCTCTTCCTTTTTAGCCTCCTCTCTCCCCACAGCAGCAAAAACTTAACTCTCTTCTTTGTGCTGTCTCTATTTTATTATATACAAATCAGACTGTCTCGTTTTGTTGTGCTGTACGTATACTGCGCACTTTCTCTCCTTTTGCTTTGATATTTATTGCACAAGTTGTCTTCTTCTGCAGTATGTTTAGCAATAGAGAGTCTCCTTAGTTTATACCGTCTCCTCATTAATATATATATATATATGTATTAACGATGCTAGTGTAAGGTGCACAACCTTTAACTTGCTGCTGCTGCTGCAGCACAACGTAACGCTTCTGCTGCTGCGGAAAGTAACACTGCTGCTGCAGCACAACGTAACGCTGCTGCTGCTGCAGAAAGTAAAACTGCTGCTGTTGCACTGGAACGTAGCACTGCTGCTGCAGCAGAGTGTGTGGGGGCTTTATTAGGAGACAGAGACAGTAAAACAATAAATGAAGTACAAACAAAATTAAAGATGAGACGAAAAATATAAATAAGCAAACAAGCGAAAGAGCAAAAGTAAGGGGACGCATGCATATAAATACAAAGACAAGGAGGCGAACATATAAAAGAATAAAGATTAAAGAAGTGTTTCTAAACCCTAAACAAAACAAATAAAACAAACGGTGATGTTTATTTATTTGTCTTTTAAAACAAACAAAACAAAATAAACGGCAGTGAGAGCTGCAAACAAACGCAAAAAAACAAAATATAAAATGCATGCATATGTAATGTACATGGGTATAATATATATAAATATATATATATATATTTATATACAATTGTGTATATAGATGTATTTATTTATTATTCAGTTCTAAGACGAACAAAACAAAACAAAGTCGGGTCGGGCATTTAAACAAACAAACATAATTACGAATATGTGTATATACATATACATATATACATATATATATGTATATATATATAATACATATAAATATATATATATATGTATACATACATACAAAGATATGTGTATACGTACATATATATATATATATACATATATACATAATTATATGTTTGTTTGTCTAGATGTATATGTATACATACATATAAAAAATATATATATATATATATTAAGGATGAAGGGACTTGAACCATTAAAGTTTAAAAACATATATATATGC
>NW_013550336.1:33175-49336 GCF_000499425.1 Eimeria acervulina | reverse complement strand
AACCATTAAAGTTTAAAAACATATATATATGCATATATATATATATATATATATATATATATATGCACATGTAGATCCAGGTTTATGTTTTATGTTATATCTTATATCCATGCATATACCTCCGCCAACCACAAACAAAACAAAACAAAGAAAGCGAAAGAGATATTTAAGCAAACAAAACAAAGAGATGCAGCAAAAAAATAAATAAACAAAACAACCATCAAATATAACAAAGTTAGAAAACAGCAGCAGCAGCAGCAGCAGCAAGAGCAGCAGCAGCAGCAGCAGCAGCAGCAGATGGCTCTATCGGCTATCTTATCTATCTGATGTATAAAAGATTTTATTTAAAAACAGAAATACTCTTCTTTTATTATTTTTTCAGCTTTATTAAGTTTCTACTGCACAAAGATAGGGCGTATATATTAATATTTTGTTTTTTCTGCATGTTTTGCATTAATTGATTATTTTATTTATTTAAAAGGATTTATTTGCAATTATTTTTTTGTCTTTTTATCTACCGTTTGCGTTGTTGCTGCTTCCCCCCCCTGAGGTGTATAGGCAGCTCCTCCCACAACGGGGCTCGATGCTGAGGCATTTTTCTTGTTTTTTTGCTTTTCAAAAGTATATTTAGGTAAATAATTGATTTAAATGATGAAGTTGAAGCCAAATCCGGAGCAAATAGACCAATTAACCGTTAATATCCCTTGTACTCCCACAGAGGGCATTCGCTAGGTTTGGCGTCTGGGGCTGCATGCAGACAGGGGCGTTATTTAATCGCTTAAAACATTTTCTGTTTTTTTCTGTCTATTAAGAAAAGTATTTATTAAAATAATAATAATTATTATTTATTATTCTTCAAAGGAGAACAGCAGCAGCAACTCGCTCTGCCTCTTTACTCTCCTGCTGCAACCGCCCTCTCTGCTGCTGCTTCTTTTTCTCTTGTGGAGAAGAAAGGGGTTTATATATTAGCAGCAGCAGCAGCAGCACTTTAAAACAGCAGCAGCAGCCGCCAGCAGCAAGGCAAATACAGGCTGCATCGGCAACAGGAGCAGCAGCAGCAGCAGCAGCAGCAGAAGCTACAACAGCAGCAGCAGCAGCAGCAGCGGAGATGACAGACGCCGAAGACCGCCGCTCTGTCTCTCTTTCAAGAGGGATGCGCCAGAAGGTGCGCAGTTTATCAAACCCTCGAGGGTTTAGGGTTTAGGGTTTAGGGTTTAGGGTTTGGCTTAAAGTTTGTTTTCTGTCCTTAGATTACTTCGATTCTGAATGCAGCGGTGCTGCATATCCTGTTGTCTCTCTTCCTTTTGCTGCTGCTGTTGCTGCTGCTGTTCCCCCTCCCTCTGCTGCTGCTGCTGTTGTTGCTATTGCTGCTGTTTCTGCTACGACCATTGTGCTTACTGCACCACCTACCTTTACCGCTTACGCCCCCGCTGCTGCCACTCTTGCTGCTGTTGCTGCTGCTGCTGCTGCTGCTGCTGCTGCTGCTGCTGCAGGGGCGGGGCATGCGTGAGAGCGGAGGAGGGCGGGAGGGTCGATATGCGGGGGAGAGCGGCGTCTTTGAAAGACTGGAGGAGACAGCAGAGAGCAAACGCAGAGGCAGGGGAAAGGGGCCCGCACCAGCCAGGTGTACGTACACCTCTGCTGCTGCTGCTGCTGCTGCTGCTGTTGCTGCTGCTGCTGCTGCTGCTGTTGCTGCTGCTGCTGTAGGGGATGGGGCGGGTTGCTGTGGCGGGTGTAGGAGAGGATAAATGAGTTGTTGCTGCTATAGTGGTTGCTGCTGCTGTTGCTGCTGCTGATGCGGTGCTGTGGCTGCTCCCCTTCTGCTGCTGCTGCTACTACTACTGCTGCTACTTCTGCTGCTGCTGCTGCTGCAGCTGTTGAGGGGTGGATTGTTGTGGCGACAAACATTCATGAGGAAGCGCAAGAAGAAGACATTCACGAAGCCTTCGATGCCTTTGGTAAACCCTAAACCCTAAACCCTAAACCCTAAACCCTAAACCCTTACTGGATTGCTCACGCAGCGTGCCGCCTTTGTTGTTGTTGTTGCTGCTGCTGCTACTTATTTGCTGCTATTTTCTCTGCTGCATTTTATGTTGTTGGTGCTACTGCTGCCTCTCCTTGTGCTGCTGCTACTGGTGCTACTGCTGCTGCTACTGCTGCTGCTGCTGCTGCTGCTGCTGCTGCTGCTGCTTCCAGGGGCTATAAGAAATCTGCATATGAATTTAGACAGGCGTTCGGGGTTTGTGAAGGGCTACGCCTTCGTCGAGTATGAGACTTACGATGAAGCACAAGCTGCTATTGATGGTACTGCTGCTGCTGCTGCTGCTGCTGCTGCTGCTTGCGTTGATGCTGCTGCTGCTTGCGTTGCTGTTGGTGCTGCTGTTTGGGCTGCTGCTGGTACTACTGTTCTTGTTGGTGTTGCTGCTGCTGCTGCCTGTGCTGCTGTTGGTGCTGCTGTTCGGGCTGCTGCTGCTGCTGCTATTGGTTGTTCTTCTGCTGCTCTTGCTGCTGCTGCTGCTGGTGGAGTGCCTTCAGCACCAGTAGCAGCAGCATCTCTGCGTCGAGACAGCAGCGTTGTCTGCTGCTCGTGCTGCAGCAGCACCACCCCAAGCAGCAGCTTTAACTGCATATGCATTGCTCTCACTCCTGCTGCTGCTGCTGCTGCTGCTGCTGCTGCTGCTGCTGCTGCAGGTATGGATGGGCAGGAGTTGCTGGGGCAGCGGGTAGCAGTAAATTGGGCCTTCGTTCGTCAGCCAGAAAAACGCAAGTGACCCCACAACAGTTCAGCAGCAGCAGCAGCTGCTGCTGCTGCTGCTGCTGCTGCTGCAGTAGCTGTTGCTGTTGCTGCTGCTGCTGCCTTTGCATTCAAAGGCTGCAGATCCCCAAGGGGAGCAGCCAACCCCTCGCCTGAGAACACGACAGCAAGCGCAGCAGCAGCAGCAGCTGCTGCTGCAGCTGCTGCTGCAGTGTTTTTGCTGCTGCAGTGTCTGTTGATAGCAGGCGTTTCTTTTGAATAGGGACGGTCTCTCGTTCAGCTTGTCCTCTGGCTCTGGCTACTGTAGCTAGCTAGCTAATCACTAATCTAGCTAGCTAGCTAGCTAGCTAGCTAGCTGGTCCGCCCTGGGGCAGCTTGCTAGCCAGTCGCTGCCACTGCCTACACACACCAGGCAACCCCTCAGCTAGCTGGTAGGGGCTCAGGTGCTGAGTCAGCTAGCTTTAGCTAGCTAGCTAGCTAGCTAGGTTAGGGGTTAGGTAGCGGACTAGGTAGATGATTAACTCGCTCGGTTGTCAGCTAGCTGGAAGAAGAAGAGTGCAGAGTCTGCAGCAGCATTGGGGTGTATATACACACCGCAGATGTTTAGCTGCCTGTACACTCCAAAGTGTCTCCTTTTAAAAGCTGCTGCTTCAATTGCTAGCTGCCTGTACACCCCAAACTGTCTCCTTTACAGCTACTAAAAATCAAGGTCAGCCAAGTCGTCTTCAGTTAGGTCTGCTGATCCCTGCTGCTGCTGCAGCTCCTGCTGCTGCTGCAGCTCCTGCTGCTGCTGCTGCAGCTCTTGCTGTTGCTGCTGCAGCTCCTGCTGCTGCTGCTGCAACTCTTGCTGCTGCTGCTGCTGCTGCTGCTGAGAAGGCCAGTGCTGCTGCTGCAGCTGCTGCTGCTGCTGCAGCTGCTGCTGCTGAGAAGGACACTGCGAAAAAGGCAGTTGGGACTGCTGCTGCTGTGCGTGCCACTGCTGCGACTCTTCTTGCTGCTGCTGCTGCTGCTGCTGCTGCTGTGTGAGAGTGACTGACAGGGTCAAGAGGGGGGAGGCCCCCGCTCTAACTGCTGTACAGGGGACAGACAGCAAACCGTCTCCTTCTACTCCGCAGCTGTCTCCTTCTGCAGCAGCAGCAACAACAACAGCAGCAGCAGCAGCAACAATAACAGCAGTAGGAAGACCACTCCAACAACAAGCAACAGCAATCAAGGCCTGCTGCAGCAACAGCAACTACAGCAGCAGCAGCAGCAGCAGCATAGCTGCAGCAGCAGCAGCGCAGGCAGCACGAACCTGCAACAGAGACAGCGCCAGCAGCAGCAGCAACACCAACAGCAGCAGCAGCAACACCGCAGGCAACAACGGCAACAGCAGCACACACAAACAGCCGCTGCAGTACCAATATATGCAGCAGCAGCAGCAACAGCAATACAAGCAGCAGCAGCAACAGCAGCAGCAGCAACAGCAGCAGCAGCAACAGCAGCAGCAGCAACAGCAATACAAGCAGCAGCAGCAGCAGCAGCAGCAGCAGCAGGTCTGACCGCAGCAGTCTCTTCTTTGAGTGTATGGCTGTCTCCACTGACAGACGAACCGCATCAACGCATTGCGGACTTCTGCTGTTAGCTGCTCCTCAGCAGCACTTGCTGCTGCTGCTGCTGCTGCTGCTGTTGCTGCTGCAGATGCTTCACGCGCTAAACCCGCCAGCTCTTCTACAACGTGTGCACAGACAGAGAAGGAAACCAGCTGCTGCTGCTGTTGCTGCTGTTGCTGCTGCTGCTGCCGCTGCTGCTGCGGCAGCCAGCAGCTGATGAGCTCCGTTCTAGCGAGGAAGTTTTGGATGCTTTCTGCTGCATCGTCAGCAGCAGCAGCAGCAGCTGCTGCTGCTGCTGCAGGCTTAACGTGTGCTGCTGTTGCTGCTGCAAATTTAAAGGTGTATACCTCAGCAGCAAGCCCTTCTTTGTTGTGCAGCCGCAGACAAACAGCAGCAACAAATCCAAGCCTTACCCCCTCGCATAGACAGCCGCAAACCTAAACAAATAAATATAAATAAATAAATAAATATAAATAAATATAAATAAATAAATATAAATAAATAAATACAAACAAACAATAACAAATAAAAATATACTTGTAATTTATCAAGGCAAATAACCCTATAGAGCTGTTGTTGTTGGAGACGAGAATAAGGGTTTAGGGTTTAGGGTTTAGGGTTTAGGGTTTACCTCTTTGAGGTAAGAGGTGAGGGCTTTGGAGGTGGAGAGCCAAACCCACTGCCCGAAGCGGCGAGCGCGAGAGAAAGACTCTGAGCAGCAGCAGCAGCAGCAGCAGCGACGGGATCGTTAGAGAACAGGGAGATACAATAACAAAAGCAACACAACCGCAGCAGATGCAGCGTCAACAGTACCAGCAGCAGCAACAGCAGCAGCAGAAACAGTAGCAGCGGCAACAGCAGCAGCAGAAACAGCAGCAGCGGCAACAGCAGCAGCAACAGCAAAACCAGCACCCGCCACAGCAGCAACAGCAACAGCAGCAGCAGAAACAGCAGCAGCAACAGGAGAGACAGCAGCAGCAGGAACGGCGGCAGAAACAGTAGCAGCAGCAGCAGCAGCAGCAGCAGCAGCAAACCGGGTGGGTAGACTTTGCGGGCGCAGAGGAGGTTGTGCATTGCTGTCTCCACCAACGAGCACAACACCTCCGCACTGAGGGGGCTCATCCTCCTAATCAAGCATGCATGCCTGCTGCTGCTGCTGCTGCTGCTTTTGCTGCTGCTGCTGCTGCTGCTGCTGCCGCTGCTGCTGGTGTTGCTGCTGCTACTGGTCTTGTTTGCGAAGCAAATCGATGACGGAGAGGAGAAGGGAGCTTCTTCTGGTGCTGCAGTTGCTGCTGCTGCTGTGATACAGTTGCCCTGGTTTGTTCGCTGCTGTTGCTGCTGCTGTTGCTGCTGCAGCTGCTGCTGCTGTTACTGCTGCTACTGTTGCAACCGAGTCCTGCTATCGGGGATGGCCCCTATGAATTATTGCCTCAGCACTCTACCCCTAACCCCACACCCCACAAACAGCAGCAGCAGCAGCAGCAGCAGCAACAGCAAGTCTACAGAATTACCCTTAAGAGAGCAGCACCGGTAAACCCTAAACCCTAAACCCTAAACCCTAAACCCTAAACCCTCTACACTATATACCAATTAAAAACCACCACTAACAACACGTAAACAGCACAAACATCAGCAAACAAAACTCAAAAATTGCAGCTAGTAGACAAAACCTAAGGGGCCCCCAGGGGGGCCCCCGGGGGGCCCCCGGGGCCCCTGGGGGCCCCCCTGGGTGTCTGAGGGTCCTAAGAAAAAGGTTGTTTGATGCAGCATTATAATTCTAATAAAAGAAATATCTTTTGATGCTGTAATATACTGCCAAGTATTAGAGCTGCATCCTTCGTCCTTAGATCTGCTGCTGCTGCTGCTGATGCTGCTGTTGCTGCTGCTGCAGATCACCTCTCTTTCGGTCTAGCTGTTGCATAGCAGTAGCAGCAGCGACTGCAGCAGCAGCCACACGAACAGCTGCAGCATTTGCTGCAGCCATTGCGGCAGCAACCTGAGTAACGCGCAGCAGCAGCAGCAAGAACTGCAGCAACAACAGCTGCAGCAACAATAGCTGCAGCAGCAACAGCAGCCGCAGCAGCAATTTGCTGCCTTCTCCTTTACGAGGGAGCAGACTGAAATCTCTTATATCCGCTGCAGCAGCAACAACAGCAGCAACAGCAGCGCTAACAATAGCAACAGCAGTAGCAACAGCAGCGAGAATAGCAGCAGCAGCAGCAACGGCAGCAAAAACAATATCAGCAGCAGGAGCAGCAGCAGCAAAGATGTCTCTTCGGATGAAGAATGTTCGCCGCGAAGACATTGATGATGCTGCTAACCGGTGCACCTGCTGCTGCTGTTGCTGTTGCTGCTGTTGATGCTGTTGCTGTTGATGCTGCTGCTGTTGATGCTGCTGCTGCTGTTGCTACTGTTGCTGTCGTTGTTGTTGTTGCTGCTGCTGCTGTTATGACGATTGCTGCTGTAGCACGGCGCTAAGCACAATCATTATGCTGCAGCGGCATCAGCTGCTGCTGCTGCTGCTGTTGCTGTTGCTGTTGCTGCTGCCTGTCCACCTGCGGGTGGTGTTACCCCACATTACGTTGCACTTATGCTGCTGCTGCTGCTGTTGCTGCTGCTGCTGCAGGATTTGCGTGTTTGGGGGCAGCTTTGACCCTCCTCACTATGCACATCTCCAAGCAGCTGCTGCAGTCCTAAGCAGCAGAGCAGCAGCAAAAGTTTGGCTAGTCCCTTGTGGGGGCTCACCTGCGGATAATCAGCAGCAGCAGCAGCAGCAGCAGCAGCAACAGCAGCAGCAGGAAGGCCAAGAGAAGCGAGTCTTGCAGGAGCAGGAGCAGCACCCCAAGCCACAGCAGCAACAGCCGCAGCAGCAGCAGCAGCAGCAGCAGCAGCAGCAGCAGCAGCAGCAGTATGAGCATCAGCAGCAGCAGCAGCAAGGTTTTCGCGTTCGAGGGGACAAGCAGCTGCAAGCTGCAACCTCAGACCGTCTCCGCATGACGCAGTTGGCTGTTGAAGCCTTCTTTGGGCCCTTAGCAGGCAATGCTGTAGAGGTAGCACTTGCTGCTGCTGCTGCTGCTGCTGCTGCTGTTTTTGCTGCTCTTACCGTTGCTGTTGCTGCTGTTGTTGCTGCTGCTGGTACTGTTGCTGCTGTTGCTGTTGCTGCTGTTGCTACTGCTGCTGCTGCCGTTGTTGCTGCTGTTGTTGTTGTTGTTGCTCCTGCTGCTACCGTTGCTGTTGCTGCTGTTGCTGCTGCTGATGAGGATGGTTATGACTTTGCTGCTGCTCGTCTTCTTTCTGCGCCTGGCGCGTCTCCTGCTGCTGTTGCTGCTGCCTTCTTCTTTGCTGCTGCGTGCATGAGGCTGCTGCTGTTGCTGCTGCTGCTGCTGCTGTTGCTGCTGCTGCTGCAGGTGCTTGACATAGAGGCGCAGGCCGGCTGTTTTATCCCCACCATTAAACTCTTAGATCTGCTGCAAAAGCGTCTAGTAGAGCAGCAGCAGCAGCAACAGCAGCAGCAGCAGCAACAGCTGCCGGAGCTTTGGCTTCTTATTGGTGCCGACTGTATACCCACGTTACATAAGTGGTAGCTCTTGTTGCTTCTGCTGCTGCTGCTGCTGCTGCTGCTGCTGCAGCTGCTGCTGCAGCCTGGCGTTTCCTTCCCCACCGTTGCAGCAACTCAGCCCTCCCTCTTTGCTGCTGCTGTTGCTGTTCCTGTTGCTGTCCATGCTGCTGCTGCTATGGCTGCTGCTACTGCTGCTGCTGCTGTTGCTGCTGCTGCTGCAGGTACGAAGGGGAGCGGCTGCTGCAGACAACGCGGTTTTTAATTATTGATAGAGAAGAGGGGCCCCTACAGGGGCCCCCGGATGCTGCTACCCATGAGTCACCAACTGCAGCAGCAGCAGCAGCAGCAACAGCAGCAGCAGCAACAGCAGCAGCAACAGCAGCAGGGGCGGTGCTTCCTCGCATCGGCACCAGCAGCAGCAGCAACAGCAGCACCAGCAACAGCACCAGCAGCAGCAGCAATGAGAGGAGCCGCAGCAGCAGCTGTGAGGTGTACAGGCAGCTGCAGCGCATGCACCGCTACGTATATATAAACGATTTGCTGCAAGGAGACTCTCGTGTCTCCTTGCTGCCGACTGTCTCTTCCTCGCTGTTGAGACAGAAACTCAAAAGGAGACACCAGGGAGACCAACATGTAACCCTAAACCCTAAACCCTAAACCCTAGCCTAAACCCTAAACCCTAGTTTAGACCCTAAAATCTAAACCCTAAGCTAAACCCTAAACCCTAAGCTAAACCCTAAACCCTAAGCTAAACCCTAAACCCTAAGCTAAACGCTAAGGCTTTCTCTAAACAACAAACCCTTGCCTAAACCTTAAACCCTAAACCCCAAACCCTAAACCTTAAACACTAAAACCTAGTCTAAACCCTAAACCCTCAGGTAGACCCTAAACCCTCAGGTAGACCCTAAACCCTCAGCTAAACCCTAAACCTTAGAATAAACTGGTAAAGCAAAACCCTGAAGCCTTCGTGGGTTTGGCTTGCTGCTGCCTGATGTCTCGTGTGTTGCTGCTGCTGCTGTTGCTGTTGCTGCTGTTGCTGCTGCTTCTGTGCTGCAGCTCGCTGCTTGTCTGTCTCTGACGCCTGCTGCAGTTGTTGGTTATATACAGCAGCAGGGTCTCTACCTGTAGGTCTATGTCTCTTTTTTGACTCCTTTATTGAGGTGTATAGGCAGCTGCCGAGCCTCTGGAGACTGCAGCGCGGCCGCTGCCGCTGCCTCTGCTGCTGCTGCTGCTGCTGCTCTGGCTACTGCTGCAGCAGCAGTAGAACTGCTACCAGTCTCCGAAGACGCAGCAGCAGAAACAGCAGCAGCAGCAGCAGCGACAACAGTGATGTTTCTTTCTGGGGCCTTCGGTTGCTGCTACAGTCCCTAGCATTGTCTCTCCCCGTGCTGCAGTGCTGCTGCAGTTGTTCCTGCAGCAGTTACTGCAGCAGCAGCAGAAGCTGCTGCAAAGGCTGCAAGTAAAGTGTTGCTCATGTAGACAATATAAAAAATGCTTTAGTTGCTGCTTTGCCTCGTGGAGGCCTGTATAAATTTGTATGAGGTGTACATACACCTGAAAAGAGAGCTACTGTATGCATGCAGGCAGCAGCTGCATCCATCGTTTGTTTTTTAATATAATTTGTTTTTAAATATTTTCTGCTTATTTATTATTATTATAGAGGCATTACCCTCCCCACACGGAGGATAACCTCAAGTGCAGCACCTGCTGCTTGCATTGCTACAACTGCTGCAGCAACACCTGCTGCTACTGCTGCTGCTGGAGTTGCTGCTGCTGCTGCTGCTGCTGGAGTTGCTGCTGCTGCAGCTACTGCTGCTGCAGCTACTGCTACTGCTGCAGCTCCTGCTGCTGCTGCAGGAGCAGCACCAATGGGAACCCACGGTCGGCAAATGCTAAGTAGTGCATAGCAGCAGTAGTAGAAGCAGCAGCAGCAGCTGTCGCTGCTGCTGTTGCTGCTGTTGTTGCTGCTGCTGCGATAAAAAAAAAGTCTACATCCACATGCCGCAGAAACGACTGGGCTGGTGCTGCTGCTGCTGCTGCTGCTGATGCTGCTGTGCGGAGCGGCGGAAGAGAGGAGGCTGCTGCAGCTGCAGCACAACTGCTCCTCCGCCCCCTGTAAGTATCATTGCTGGCTGCTGCACTGCAACAGCAGCTCCTGGGTATGCTGCTGCTGCTGGAGCCTGCAGCAACATCGGCTGCTGCTGCACCATGTATGCTGGCTGCTGCTGCACTGCTGCAGCTCCATACGAAAAAACAGCCGGTGCTGCTGCTGCTACTTGAGAGGGCCCCCCCTGAATATCTATTTCTGCTGCTGCTGTTGCGGCTGCTGCTGGTTGTGCAGGCAGCAGCAAGTGCTGCTGCTGCGGTAAGGCATAGACAGGCCCGAGCCCAAAACCCTGCTGCTGAAGTGCTGCTGCCTGTTGCGGCAGCAATACGGGCTGCTGCAGCAGCAGAGGTTGCTGCGGTTGCTGTAGGACGTACTGCTGCACCAGCGGCTGCCCTTGCTGCTGCTGCTGCTGCTGCACGGTGTACTGCTTCTGCTGCTGCTGCTGGGGAGAAGCTGCTGCTGCTGGCTGCTGTTGCATATCAGTGCATGCGCCTTGGGTGTTTGCTGCTGCTGCTACTGGCTGCCCGTACACCTGGTACACAGGGTGTGGGGCCCCAGCAGCAGCAGCAGCAGCAGCTGCTGCTGCTGCAGCTTCCGCCGGTTGCTGCAGCAGAATGTATGGGAACGGCTGCTGTGCTGTGAGACAGGGGACCATTGGTGCGTAGACCATCGGCTGCTGCGGTTGCTGCAGCTGCTGCTGCTGCAGCTGCTGCTGCTGCCCCTGCTGCTGCAGCACTTGCTGCTGCAGCTGCATCACCACCTCTGGAGGCAAGATGAGGGTCCCATCGATATCGATTGTCATTTGTTTGTCTTTTTCTGTCCTCCTTTCACTCGGCTCCCTGCGGCGCGCCATAGCCCTAAACCCTAAACCCTAAACCCTAAACCCTAAACCCTAGACCCTAAACCCTAAAGCCGGGTGAAGGTGATAGAAAAAGGCGGGAAGGCACAAGGTCTCAGCAATGAAGGCGAAGGAAGGGAGAAGAGACAGCTCAATCGATGCTGGAGCCTTGCTGCTGCTGCCGCTGCTGCTGCTGCTGCTGCTGCTGCTGCTGTTGCTGCAGTGGAGGCCTTTGATGTGCCGAGCCCAGAAGGAAAAAACAGAAAGAACGCATAATTATAAGCAAGAGGTGTTACAGGGAACAACACCAGCAGCAACAGCAGCAGCAGCAGCAGCAGCAGCAACAGCAGCAGCAGCAGCAGCAAGCGTTGTGTTGCTCCGGCCTGCAGTCGGCGGTGCGTCGGCTTTCGCTGTCTGTCTTTTATTTTTTGTTTTTCTTTTAATTAAATGCTATAAAATTTATAAAATATTTATTTACTTTAAATTAAACATAAAATACAAGTAAAGGTAGCGAGAAGATAAGGCGAGTATAGCGCCGACGCAGCTTGCTGCTGCTGCTGCTGCTGCTGCTGCTGTTGCTGCTGCTGCTGCTGCTGCTCCCGTGCAGCTGCTGTTGCCCGACGGTGACCTCATCCCCAGAACTGCAGCAACAGCACAAGCAACAGCAGCAGCAGCAGCAGCAGCAGCAGGCCTTTGTTAGGCATTTAATTAGGTCTAAGTAAAGGAAGTAAGCAGAAAAACAAATAATGTTTTTGTTTTTTTCTATGCAAAGGGGGGGCCCTAAAGAAGCCACGCCAGCTGAGGTGTCTGTACACTGCAGCCGCTGCCAAAGGTGCCTATACACCCGAAACCCACTAAACCACCATCGGGGTTTGGAGTTAAAGAAGAACTGCAGCAGTAGCAGCAACAACCTGAAGAAGCAGCAACAACAACTAGCAGCAGCAACAACTAGGAGCAGCAGCACCAGCAACTCAAAGCAGCAGCAGCAGAGCAACGAGGGGCAGCAGGACAAGCAGAACAGTCTGCAGCCGCAAGAGCAGGAAGATCAGCAGCAGCAGCATCACCAGCATGAGTGCAGCAGGTCCCCTTCTTATACCCCTTACCTACTGTCCCTATCTCTACTGTCTCCTTTTAACTGTCTCCTTTTAACTGTCTCCTTTTATAATAATGCCCTTTGCTGCTGTCTCCTTCGATGCAAAGGAGACAAAATAATTCGTCCTTCATCTCTCTACACCCCCTAACACAACCCCCAACACCCCCCTTCAATACCCTTATAGGGGCCCCCCAGAGGGCCCCCCCATTGGGCCCCCATAGGGGCCCCCTAAAGGGGCCCCCCATATGGCCCCCTAGAGGGCCCCCTATAGGGCCCCCTATAGGGGCCCCAGAAGGAATCCCTTATGAGGGGCAGCCCCCACATCAAAGGGCCTCTCCTGGGGGCCCCTTCTGGGGGCCCCTTCTGGGGCCCCTTTGGGGGCCCCTTCTGGGGTTCCTTGTGGGGGCCCCTTGTGGGGGCCCCTTTGGGGGCCCTTTATGGAGGCCCTTTCTGGGGGCCCCTTCTGGGGGCCCCTGGGGTTTATTAAGCTTCTGAAGGCCTCAGGGACTTCTAGGGGCCCCCTGGGGCCTGAGTAAGGAATTGGGGGCCCCTAGGGCCCCTGGGGGCCCCCTGTGGGGCGTCTACTAATTGTATGATTTGAGGGTATAGGTGAAAGCGAAGATATGAGAAGTAGGTGCTGCTGGTTTTGTAGCTGTTCTTTGTCAAGCGAACAAATACAATAAAACAATAAAATAAAATAAAATAAATAAAAATAAATAAATAAAACACCAAAAAGAATTTCAGTTGAAATAAATTAAAAGTTGCGGCTGAAACGCCGTCGCTGCAGCACCTGCTGCTGCCGCTGCTGCTGCTGCTGTTCCTGCTGCTGCTGCTGCAGGTAATGTTTGTGCTGCTGCTGATAGAATTGGTGGAGGTACTGCTGCTGCTGCTGCCACAGTTGCTGTTGCTGCTCTATGCCAGCCACGTGCAGCTGCTGCTGTTGTTGCTGCGGATAGTATGCAAAGCGCTGCTGCTGCTGCTGCTGCTGCTGGTGTTGCTGCCACTCATATGGGTAGGTGTGCTGCTGCTGGCCATGCGGGTGTGTGTACATCCACTGACGCTGCTGCTGCTGCTGCTGGTGCAGTTGCTGCTGCTGCAGTTGCTGCTGGTGTTGCAGCTCTGCTTCCGCTATTCCCTCTTCCTCGTTCTTTCCTGCATCGCTGCTGCTGCTGCTGCTGCTGCTGCTGCTGCTGCTGCTGCCGCCCCTTTCCCTGCTGCTGCTGCTGGTGCTGGTGTTGCTGCTGTTGGGGGTTTGAGGGGGGCCTAATATCTTAGTTTGCAGCAATTTTCTTATTGCTGCATCTGTCCTGTTTAAGTTTGTAGGGATTAAATAATCAATTACTTTTAATATCTCAGGGGACTGATACACCTGACGAGGTGTACATACACCTAAAATAGGAAGGTGAATATTCGTCAGATAAGGAGCAAAGGCAACACAATCTTGGCATAGTATTGCACTGTAATGTGTTGCTGCTGCTGCTAGCAGCTGCAGAGTGTGGGGCCCCGCAGCAGCAGCAGCAGCAGCAGCAGCAGCAGCAGCAGCAGCACCAGCACCAGGAGCAGCAGGAGCAAAAACAGCAGCAGGGAAGTGCTGATGCAGCAGCAAATCCGTCTGGTTTTTCTGTCCTATTATTAATACAGCGCCTCCTTCCTTCTTTATCTGCAGCAAAAACTTTAATGCTCTTTTATAGTGCTGCAGACTTGTATACGGTTCAAACAGATAATGTGTTGTCAACACACCAGACACACGCGCAATGCTCATCCTGCTGCTGCTGCTGCTGCTGCTGCTGGCGCTGCTGCTGGTGGTGCTGCTGGTGGTGCTATTGGTGGTCGTGGTCGTGCTGCTGCTCTCGTTGCTGCTGTTGCTGTTGCTGTTGCTGTTGCTGCTGCTTCTGCATCCCGTGGTGTTGTTGTTGCTGCTCCGCTTCCTTCTCTTTCTGTTGTTGCTGCTGCGGCTGCTGCTGCCCCTGTTGCTGTGGGAACCGCAGCAACAGCAGCAGCAGCAGCAGCAGGACACAGCGGCAGCAACAACAGCTGGAAAGCGCCCTTACTTCCTACTGGAGTTGCTGCCGGCGAATTTCTCTTGCTGCTGCTGCTGCTGCAACTGCTTTTTATAGAGCGCAGCGGGAGCCTCTACGCGAAGCTAGTAGAGCTGCTGCTGGTGCTGCTGCTGCTGGTGCTGCTGCTGCTGCTATTGTTGTTGTTGTCATTGCCGCATCTCTGCCTGCCTATGCTGCAGCACGCTAGGATCTTGTTAGCTGATGCTTGTCCTGCTGCTGCTGTTGCTGCTGTTGCTGCTGTTGCTGCTGTTTGCTGCTGTTGCTGCTGCTTCTATGACGAGAAGCTCTGCACACAGCTGCTGCTGTTGTTAGTGCTGGGCATCTCTTGCCTGCTGCAGCAGAAACAAAAGACATTTTAAAATATATATTGAATTCATCTAAAGGGAAGAAGACAGCGAGCAGTCTGCTGCTGCTGCCAGCCCCAAACAGCAGCAGCAGCAGCAGCAATGGCAGCAGCAGCAGCAGCAGCGCGTAGAAATTTATAGCTCAAAGGCACTCCACAGACAGCTGTCCTCTACAACAATATTATTTGCTTCAAGAATAACCAGCTCCACTAGGCAGCAACTGCTGGAAACCCGCTGCTGCCGCTGCTGCCGCTGCTGCTGCTGCTGCTGCTGCTGCTGCTGGTTGCGAGAACAGGACGCTCATCTTAGCTAAGCTGTACTAGCAGCTGCCGTCGAAGTTGTTGTGTCAATAACAGCAGCCGCAGCAGCAACAGGGGCGGCAGCAGCTGCGCACCAGCAGCAACAACAACCACTGCAACAGCAGCTCCGCTGCAGCAGCAACAGGCATCGCAGCAGCAGCTGCTGCTAAGGCATACTGACCTATGCTAACTGGAGACGAGAAGAACGGCGTTCCGCTGCTGCCTCCGCAGCAGCAGCAACTGCAGCCTCAGCAGCAGCAGCAGCTGCAGCAGCTGCAGCAGCAGCAGCTGCAGCAGCAACAACTGCAGCAGCAGCAACTTCACCAGCAGCCGCTGCCAAAACCGCCAGGACAGCAGCAGCCGCTACAACAGCAACACTTGCTGCAGCAGCCGGTACATAATGCGCAGCAGCAACAGCAATTCCAGCAGCTGCAGCAGCTGCAGCAGCAGCAGCTGCAGAGACACCAGCTGCAACACGCTTCGCAGCAGCTGCAGCAACAGCACATGCAACAGCAGCAAATGCCGCGGCATCAACTGCAGCATGCGCCGCAGCAGCTGCTTGGTTCCCATCCGCAGCAGCAGATGCAGCAGCAACAGGTGCAGCAACAGCAGCTGCAGCAACAACAGCTGCAGCAACAGCAACTACAGCAGCAGCAACTGCAGCAGCAGCACATGCAGCAGCAGCTTTTGCAACAGCAGCAACTTCAGCAGACACCGATGCACGCCCCACAAGGGCAGCTGCTGCTCTCTCAGCAGCAGCAGCAAATGCAGCAGCAGCAGCAGCTCCTGCAACAGCAACGACTGCATGCCGCGCAACAGCAGCACCTGCAGCAGCAGATGAAGCAGCAGCAACTACAGCAACCGCAGCAGTATATTGGCGGCCTTCGTGTGGGTGTGCAGCCGCAGCAGCAGCAGTGTATAGTAGGTCCGCAGCAGCAGCAGCAGCAGCAGCAGCTGCCGCAACAGCAACTAACGCCGCAGCAGCAGGTCTACATGCGGCCTTTGGCGCAATCTGCAGGTACGCCTTGAAGCACTTTAGAAGGAGGAGCAGCAGCGGCAGCAACAGCAGCGGCAGCAGCAGCAGCTCTTTTTGCTGTTACCTTCTGTGTGTGCATGCGCTGTCTTTCGCTGTGCTGCAGCTGCAGCACCTCTTCCTGCTGCTACTCCCTTGGGGGGCCCCCCGTTTGAAGCTCAGGCCGTGCCCATGGGCCCCCGTGGGTCTCGCCCCAGCAGCAGCAGCAACAGCAGCAGCAGCAGCAGCAGCAGCAGTGGCGGCGGCAGCAGCGGCAG
This sequence comes from Eimeria acervulina, assembly GCF_000499425.1. Classification (NCBI taxonomy): domain Eukaryota; phylum Apicomplexa; class Conoidasida; order Eucoccidiorida; family Eimeriidae; genus Eimeria; species Eimeria acervulina. The sequence continues at coordinate 33,399 of NW_013550336.1, read as the reverse complement.
CAGCAGCAGCAACAACAGCAATGCTGAGCGAAGTGTACAAGGGGGCCCCCGCGGCTCCCCTCGTGTGCGGCAGCCGCCTACGATGCGTTCGGGGGCCCCTACGCGTGCTGCTTCTGTCTCTGCAGCAATAGCAGCAGCAGCAGCTGCTGCTGCTGCTTCTGCTTCTGGTGGTACTGCTGCAGCAGGCGGTCCTGCGGGTAAGGATGGCTCTATGGGTCCCCGGC
>NW_013550336.1:0-33075 GCF_000499425.1 Eimeria acervulina | reverse complement strand
AGCAGCACCTGCAGCAGCAGATGAAGCAGCAGCAACTACAGCAACCGCAGCAGTATATTGGCGGCCTTCGTGTGGGTGTGCAGCCGCAGCAGCAGCAGTGTATAGTAGGTCCGCAGCAGCAGCAGCAGCAGCAGCAGCTGCCGCAACAGCAACTAACGCCGCAGCAGCAGGTCTACATGCGGCCTTTGGCGCAATCTGCAGGTACGCCTTGAAGCACTTTAGAAGGAGGAGCAGCAGCGGCAGCAACAGCAGCGGCAGCAGCAGCAGCTCTTTTTGCTGTTACCTTCTGTGTGTGCATGCGCTGTCTTTCGCTGTGCTGCAGCTGCAGCACCTCTTCCTGCTGCTACTCCCTTGGGGGGCCCCCCGTTTGAAGCTCAGGCCGTGCCCATGGGCCCCCGTGGGTCTCGCCCCAGCAGCAGCAGCAACAGCAGCAGCAGCAGCAGCAGCAGCAGTGGCGGCGGCAGCAGCGGCAGCAGCAGCAGCAACAACAGCAATGCTGAGCGAAGTGTACAAGGGGGCCCCCGCGGCTCCCCTCGTGTGCGGCAGCCGCCTACGATGCGTTCGGGGGCCCCTACGCACCTTCAGATACACCTGAAGGCACAGAGTCGCCTGAAGAGACTCCAGCTGCTGCTGGTGCTGCTCCTGCTGCTGCTGCTGGTGGTGGTGGTAGTAGTAGTAGTGCTGCTGCTTCTGGGAGAGGGACTGCTGCAGCATCTTCGGGTGCTGCTGCGCCCCCTGCTGCTGCTGCAGCAGCAGAAGACGGGGCAATAATTCGCGGCTGCTCTACCCCAATAGAGATAGAACGGTATTACGAAGCTGCTGCTGCTGCTGCAGCAGCAGCAGCAGGAGTATCAAGCGGGAGTGCTGTCTCCGAAGGTTCAGGAGGGCCAGCAGCAACAGCAGCAGCAGCAGCAGCAGCAGCAGACAAAGGGGCATTAAGCGGTGCTGCTGCTTCGGTAAAGGAAGATTCATTGCAGTGGTGCGTGCAGCAGATTCAGCAGGTGCTGCAGCAGCACCCTGCAGCAGCAGCAGCAGCAGCAAAGCTACGCGGTAACCGCCCTATGCTGCATCAAGCAATACTAGCGCATGCAGCAGCAGAATCTCAGGGCTGCGGCTTCTCCTTTGCTGGGGCCCCCCCTAGGGGCCGCCTCGGGCGCTGGTTAGACATAGAGATGGTTGCAGCACCGCCTGAGTTAGAGGAAGTTCTCATTGTTCTTGCTGCTGCTGTTAAGGTCTATATCGCAGGTCTGCTGCTGCTGCTGCTGCTGCTGATGCTGCTGCTGCTGCTGATAGTGCTGCTGCTGCTGCTGATAGTGCTGCTGCTGCTGATAGTGCTGCTGCTGCTGATAGTGCTGCTGCTGCTGATAGTGCTGCTGCTGCTGCTGCTGCTGGTGATGTGTGCTGCTGCTGGTGATGGTGCTGGGGATGGGGATGATGGTGATGGTTTGCTGTTGTTGATGCTGCTGCTCTTTATGCGTCTGTGTTGCTGCTACTGATTTTGCTGCTGCTGCTGTTGGTTAGGCGGCTGCTGCAGGTGATGCTACTGCTGCTGCTGCTTCTGCTCCTGCTACTGCTTGTGCCTTTGCCGCTGCTGCTACTTCTGCTGCTGCTGCTGCTGGAGGGGTGTTGCTGTTGTTGCGGACGCCTGAGCTGTCGCACTCTGCTTCACAAGCAATAAGGCTCATGCTGCTGCTGCTGCTGCTGCTGCTGCTGCTGTGATGTTTGCGGATGCAGAGGTAGTAGCTGCTGCGGAGCAGCTGGAGGCGAGAGACTTCGAGCAGTATGGGGGCCCCCTGGGGGCCCCCGGCAGGGAGGGTACGGAGACAGCAGCAGCAGACGGAGACGATCCCGATCCCAATAGAGACACTCAGCTGCCTATGAGGGTCTTGATGCCCCACCACATCTTAGAGGCAGCCAAGTCCCTCCCGCCTCTCTAGGGTTTAGGGTTTAGGGGTAGCTAGCGTCAGGTGCGCAGCTGGGGGGCGAGCAGCAGCGGGAGCAACAGCAGCAGCAACTGCACCAGCAACTGCAGCAGCAGCAGCAGCAACTATGCCGTTGCTGCAGAGCAGGCGCAAAGCAATCGTTACAATTGTTTGTCTCCGTGCCGCAATGCGCATGGCTAGCTAGCTAGCTAGCCAGCTAGCTAGCTAGCTAGCTAGCTAGCTGTTGCTGCAGAGTGTATATTTGTATGATAGAGGTACTCCCCTTTGTCTGTGGGCGTTTGTTTAGCAGCAAATATTTATATTTGTTTGTATTTAGAGACGCATATTCCTAATAGAATCCTATTTGTATTACTATTTGTATTATACTGAGCGTAAATAGCTATTTGGCTAGCTAGGTGGCTAGCTAGCTAGCCAGATAGCTAGCTAGCTAGGTGGCTAGACAGACGCACACCTTCTCTGCTGTCTCCCTCTACCCGCCCGTGCATGCAGCCCCACTGCCAGCTAATAGCCTTTATAACAGCCTGTAAAATAAAATCCTGCAGGACCTTCTTCCCTCGCCACGTAGCTAGCTAGCCGTCCCTAGCTAGCTGGGGCTAGCTACGGCGTAGCTGGCTAGCTGGCTAGCTAGCTAGCTGTGGCTAGCTGGGTAGCTAGCTGTGGCCTACTGTACGGAGGGTCTGAAGTCGCTGGCGTGCTGCAGGTGCTGCACGCATGCCCAGGAGGGGCGAGCTAAGGGGCGATCCTTCTTGCAGAGGAGCGCGCAAGGGTTTAGGGTTTAGGGTTTAGGGTTTAGGATGGGAGAAGGTCTTCGAGGTCTTCTTCCCTGGCCCCATTTGCGACACCTACGCACCGGTTAGGGTATTGCTTCCCCGTTGTCTTATCTTTTACAGGCCAGTACTCCATCGTGCATACTCTACCTGAAGAGACATATTACGAGGGTTTAGGGTTTAGGGTTTAGGGTTTAGGGTTTAGGGTTTAGGAAGGACACCCATTCCATCGCACATGTTGCAGCTAAGAGATAAACAGACATATACGACGGTTTACGGTTTAGGGTTTAAGGTCTAGCTAGGGTTTAGGGTTTAAGGACTAGCTAGGGTTTAGGGTTTAGTAAGTATGGCCCATCGTGCACGTTGCAGATGAAGAGGTAAACAAGCACATGCTAGGGTTTAGGGTTTAGGGTTTAGGAGTTTGGAGCCTAAGCCAGCAGATCAATAAAAAGCAGAGGCAATAAACCCTAACAAAGAAATGAAGAGACAGGGATAGAGACAGAGACCAAAGAGAATAGACAAAGAAGAGACATTTTATCAAAGTGCTGCATTACCTCCTTCTCTTCCTCTACTGTACGCGTCTCTAAGTATAGCCGCCACCTCTTCTTGTGGGGTCTTGGGATCGCCTCCAGTAGAACGATCCCCAGGGAGACGATCCCCAGGAGACCCTGGATCTTCACTCGGGGCCTCCTCTGCTGCTCTAACAACCACGAAGCAGCCGGCGAGGCAAACGAACAGCAAACGAATGCAGCGCATCCTGTGCAAACCACAAACCCTAAACCCTAAACCCTAAACCCTCGCTCCTCTGGGGTTTTCAAGAAGCTGCAGCTAGCAGAATCCATGCAGGAAGCCCCCTCCCTCTAGCGAGAAGCAACCAACACAAATATGAGCCAAAAGCAGCAGCAGCAGCAGCTGCAGCAGCAGCAGCAGCAGAAGCAGCAACAGTAACAGCAGCAGAAGCAGCAGTACTACTAATTGACTCATGCAGATCTGCGGAGAGCAGCAGCAACAGCAGCAGAAACAGCAGCAGAAACAACAGCAGCAGAAGCAGCACCAGGTCTGCTTCGCCCTATACAATCAGCAACTAACTACGAAGACAGAGCTGTTTTATTCTTCTTACTTGAGGGTTTGGCAGGGGTAGCTGGCTGCAACCGAGAAGCAAAACCTGAAGCAGCGAGATAGCTAAGTGCGAGCAGCAGACGCAGACTTCTTTAAAAATTAAATAAAGAAGAAGAATAATAAAAACAAACATAAATAAATAATAATAATAATGAAGGAATGTCGATGCCCTACACCAACAATCGACTCGACGAGCGGCGCGGTGGTAGGGCTTCGGGCTTAGGGTTTAGGGTTTAGGGTTCTGAGGGTTTAGGGTCTAGGGTTTAGTATGAAACCTCTTTTCCTGCTTAACTTTAGCCTAATTGATTTAATTTTAAGGGCTTTCTCTGCGTGTTATCGCCCGAATAAACTACGCCCAGTCGATATACCACTGCAAGACCGCGAAGACCAGTCGGTCGCTACACTTCGAGGTGTATATGCACCTCAAGGTGTATATACACCTCAACATACACCTCAGGGTGTATGTACACCTCAACATATTCTTCTGGGTGTATGTACACCTCAAGGTCTATGTACATTTAAAGGTGTATCTACACCTCAAGGTGTCTGTACACCTCGAGGTGTATGTACACCAAGGTTTATGTACACCCGCTTTTATACACCTTTAGGTGTACATACACCTTGAGGTGTATGTACACCTAAAGGTGTATAAAAGCATCAACGCTTATGCACAATATAAGATGTGTATACACCTCAATGTTTATATATAAACCTGAAGATGCATGCACAACTCAAACACAGGTTTGTTATACACATTTCAAGGTGTATGCACACCTCAATTTTTATACTGACTCTGGGGTTTGAGCTGCCTGTACATCCCAAGAAGACTGACTGTGAGGATGCGGTGTACTGAGCTGTACATACACCGCAGGTTGTATATAATTGGTGCTGATATATATATATATATATATATATATTGTCTAGCTGGGGTTGAAGTTACTTAGTTATTCAAAGTAGATAAGTTTAATAAAACGGTTAAAACAATAATAAACGAAAAGAAGGTCCAGCAACACCCTCTAGGGCTAATGGTTAAGGGAGGGAGCTTCTAAACCCTAAACCCTAAACCCTAAACCCTAGAAAAGATTACTGTGTTGACGGCAGCAGCCCCGCATGCAAGCGTAGGGCCCAGGCACCTTTCAGTAGACAATTGCTATTCACTTCAATCAGTAGCTAACCTCCGCATGTGCAGACTAAACCCCAAACCCTAAACCCTAAACCCTAAACCCTCGAATTGAAGGCTAGAGGAGAGCACACCTCGACTCTTCTCGAGGCCAGTAAGAGCACCTTTGCAGCCGGCTAGTAGTGTTTAGGGTTTAAGGTGCTCAGAGGGTTTAGGGTTTGGAAGTGTGTGTAGGGTTTAGGGTTTGGAGCATTTGAGGGTTTAGGGTTTGGGGGGTCCTGCATCTGCATACGAAGCCCTAACACCAGACCAAGAGGCGTACAGAGAAGGATGAAGGCAAGCGAAGCCCTAAACCCTAAACCCTAAACCCTAAGGCCCTGTGGGTGCGTCTGCATGCGTCCTCTTAGTCAAGGAGAGCTGGGGATTCGTATCATTGGCAGCAGCAGTTGCTGCTGCTGCTACTGCTGCTGCTGCGTAGGGTGAATCTGCGCTGAGCGCAGCTGCTGCTGCAGCAGCAGAAAGTGCAGCAGCAGCAGAAAAGAAAAGCATACCTATTCTAATTGGGGCTGTTGCATAGCTGCTGTTTGCTGTGACTCCGCTGCAGCTGCTGCTGCAGCACTTACTATCGCTGCTGAGGCTACTGCAGCAGCAGCAGCAGCAGCAGCTAGAAATGAAACCAGTTTGAGATGGAGATGCTGTTTGTCTCCGCCTGCACGTAGTGCCACCATCCCTTAGGTATATAGAGACAGTCTCCTGGCTGCAGCAGCACATCTATGCAATCTGTCTCCTCGAAGAAGAGTTTAAATTGCTGCCGCTGCTGCCTATACACCTCAGGAGGAAGGCTTGTTGCACACACCAGAGAATTGGGTAAGCTAGACGTGTTGCGAAGCAGTCCCTGCAGCAGCAGCAACAGCAGCAACAGCAGCAGCAGCAGCAACTGCAGCAACAGCCCCTGATCCAAGGACACAGGGGGCATCTGTGCGGCCAGCAGGAGCTTCAGCAGCAGCAGCTGTTGCTGCTGCATCTCTTTGACGCGCGGCGAATGCCTCAGCAGCAGCAGCAGCAACAGCAGCAGTCACCAACAGGAGCGGAGCAGCAGGAGTGCAGAAGCAGCAGCAGCAGCAAGATACAGCAGCAGCCACCCCACGAAGGGAGGGACAGCAGCAAGGGCTGCTGCTGCAGCTCTTTGCTGCGCATGCAGCCCCAAAGTACCTGCTGGAATGGGTATAAAGCTTCTGTCTGATTTGTGGGGTATAGCTGCATGCTTTTGCTGCCGACTATCTGAGTAAAGATGTTCTCGCTGCTGTCTGTGTGCAGCGGGGAGACAGTCCCTTTAGGGCCTATCCACATTAAACGCGTTATCTCCGTTGCAGCACCTGCAGCAGCAGCAGCAGCAGCAACAGAAGCAGCAGCAACGGCACCAATAGCAGGAAGCGTAGCAGAAACAGCAGCAGCAACGGCAGCACATTCAAAACACACAATAAGCAGTTCTCTAAAGAGCTGCGACACAGCACCAGCGGCAACAAAACCAACCAACAGAGACAGCAGCAGCAGCAACAACAACAGCAAAAACAGCAGAGGCAGAAGCAACAGCAAACGAAACAGCAGCAACAGAATCAGCAGCAACAGAAAGAACGGGAAAAGGGCCGCAGCTGGAACAGCAGCAGCAAGAACAGCAGCAGCAGAGCAACAGCAGCAGAGCAGCAGCAGCAGAGCAGCAGCAGCAGTAGCAGCAATCCCCACAAGCAACAGCAAGGTCCGGTGGAGGGGCTTCTCTAGCTAGAAAGGGCAGCTGCTCCAGCAGCGCATGCTGAGCAAGATACCCAACGGGGCCTCCTGAACCCTCTGCAGCAACACAAGAAGCGGCAGCAGCAGCAGCAGCAGTAGAAGCAGCAGCAGCAGTAGCAGCAGAAGTAAAACCACACGGAAAACTCCTCCTTCTAAGGAGGAACGCTAGCCAGCACAGCAGCACCGAAAGCACTTGGAAGCTGCAGCAAGAGAAGCAACGGCTGCAGCAAAGCAGCAGCTGCAGCTGCAGCAGCAACAGCAGCAGCAGCAGCATACGAGGGGAGGCGATAAACTCGGTGTAAAATTCCTCAAAGAGCATCAGCCGCTGGGTCCAGCCCTCCTCAGCGTAGGAACTGCCTGCAGCAGCAGCAGCAGCAGCAGCAGCAGCAGCAGCAGCAGCAGCAGCAGCAGCAGCCAAAGCAACAGCAGCAACAGCAGGAGAAGCTTAAAAGGAGACAGCGGTTAGAGACACATAAAGATAAACATAAATAAAACCACAAAAGGAGACAGCAAAACAGACAAACGCACATGGAGACAAAAAAAGAGGAGACACAAAGGAGACAGCAGCAACAGAAGAGACAGAAGAATGAGAGGGGATAAAGAGAACCCCAAACCCTAAACCCTAAACCCTAAACCCTAGACCCTAAGTAAAAGGAGACACCTGCTTTTAACTCACCTATCTCCACAGGCACCAGGCGGTGGCCAATCTGTCTCCTCAAGCGGCCCCAGTCCCTCCACAGCTTCACGCAGGGGAGCCCAGCCCCGCCTCCTGAAACCCCACATAAACCCTAAACCCTAAACCCTAAACCCTAAACCCTAAACCCTAAACCCTTAATGGAGAGCAACATAACAACAGCCAACATACCTCGGATAAGAAGAGGCTTTTGCTTGTGCAGGTAATTCACTAAAAAGTCCTCAAACCCAATGGCTGCATACACCAAACAAACCCCAAACCCTAAACCCTAAACCCTAAACCCTAAACCGTAATCTGTGAGCACTCGTAGCCTCTAGGCTTGAGCACAACGCTACCTTCCTTAGCAAGCAAGTGCCTTTAGAGGTGATCCCTGAGGGTTTAGGGTTTAGGCTACCCGTTGTTTCTTCTACAGGAGTCCGCCGTCTATTGATGGGCACGCGGGGCTCTGAGGAGACACTTGGGGCTTTGTTTAAATCTGAAAGGAGACACTTATCTGTCTCCACATCAAGGGGCCCCTTGGGGGCCCCCCGCTGGCTGGGCTCTTCCTCCTTGCTGCCACCCGACGCACAAGGCTGATGTTCATGCGGTGTTATCTCCCGCTGCTGCTGCTGCTGCTGCTGCTGCTGTTGCTGCTGCTGCTGCTGTTGCGGTTGTTGCTGCTTCTGCTGCTGCTGTAGAAGTAGCAAACGCTCCCTCAAGACGTCGAACGCAGCGGCTGCTGCTGTCAGTCGTCTGTACACCCGGATTTTGGGGCCCCCCATTATAAGTCCTGCATCGCAGACCCTAAACCCTAAACCCTTAACCCTAAACCCTAAACCCTAAACCCTTGACCCTAAACCCTAAACCCTAAACCCTAAACCATAAACCTTTTAAAACGCTAGAAGGCTTCCAGGGGGGCCCCCTACCCAAGTCTAGGTAGCGAAATCCAAGGCGAAAACCCTCTTCTGCTGTGTCTAGGAAATCCTGCTGTGCTGCTGCTGCTGCTGCTGCTGCTGCTTTATCGGTTGCTGCTGCTGCTGCTGCTTTAGGTGCTGCTGCTGCTGCAACAGCCGCTGATGCACTCGCAGCATAGCAGAGACTGAGGAGGAGACAGGCAGCACCATGGGCCTCGCGACACCAAAGAGGGACAGACTCCCAGTGCCCCATGTGCAACCTGCACAGCAAACCCTAAACCCTAAACCCTAAACCCTAAACCCTAAGCCGTAAACCCTCAAACCCTAAACCCTCGGTAGACCCCTCCATCGCTCTATCGCTAATGCCCTCTTATTTAAACCTCTACGACAGCCTGAGGTCCCCGTAGAGGGGCCATGGGGGTCCCCTGCTAGGGCCCCCATATATGGGGGGGCCCCCATAAAGGGGGGCCCCTATAAAGGGGGGGCCCTATAAAGGGGGAGGCCCCTATAAAGGGGGGGCCCCTATACAGGGGGGCCCCTATATGGGGGTGGCCCACTTTATGGGAGCCCCCCTTCTAGGGGGCCCCCTTTCTAGGGGGCCCCCCTTCTAGGGGGGCCCCTATAAAGGGGGGGCCCCCTTCTAGGGGGCCCTTGGTATATGATTTGTTGTGTGGGCGTACCGTCTCCAGGAGGCCTCGTGCAGTTCAGCAGCGGCACTGTGGAGGGCCTCTAGCACTTCTCTTTCGTGTTGTAGAGAGGGGCCCCCATTACGAAGATAAGGAAGGGGCCCCTTCTCAGGGGGATCCATAGGGGAATAGACTTCGCCTTCTGTGCTGCTGCTGCTGCTGCTGCTGCTGCTGCTGCTGCTGCTGCTGCTGCTGGTGTTGGCGTTGCTGGTGTTGTTGCTGCCGATGCTGCTACTAGTCGTGCTGCTGCTGCTGCTGCTGCTGCTGTCGCTGCCGCTAAGGCTGCTGGTATTTCCACCGCTGCTGCAGAAGTTGCAGCTGCTGCTGCTGTTGTTGCTGCTGCTGCTGTCGCTGCTGCTGCTGTTGCTTGTGTTGGTGCTTTGTGTCTTCTGCTGGGGGGGGCCCCACGAGAGGCCCTGAGGAGACAGTACAGCCTCTGCTGCAGCAGGAGGCGCAGCAAGGAGACAGTGCCCCTCTTCTGCTGCTGTCTGCAGCAGGCTGTAGAGGGCCCCCTCTTTAATCGAAGGAGGGGGGCCCCCCAGCAATTTGCATGCAGCCCCAAAACAACTCCATAGAGAACAACGCTCAAGGGCACTGCACTCGGGGCCCCCTAAGTTGCAGCCACACATACGCAGTAGATTAATATATACCAGCAGCAGCAGCAGCAGCAGCAGCAACAGCAACAGCAACAGCAATAGCAGCCGCAGAAGTAGCAGCACAACAGCAGCAGAAATGCCAGCAGCAGCAGCAGCATCAGCAGTAAAAGCAACAGCAACAGCAAAACGAGCAGCAACAGCAGCAACAGCAGCAGCAGCAGTACCTTGGGTGATAGAGTCTGCTATTGCTTGCAGCTCTTTGGGGTTTAGCTGGCAGTCGTTGCAGAGGCCCCTAAAGGCATCCAGGAGGCCCAAGGGTACAGGGGGCCCCTGGGGGGCCCCCGTGATATCTTCATGGGGGGGCCCCTTAGCTTGGATGGGGCTGCACTCCATGGGGCCACCAACAGGGTTTGCTGCTGCTGAGGGGCCCCCAACAGGGCTTGCTGCTGCTGAGGGGCCCCCTGCAGGCATAAGGGCCTCTAAGGAGAAATCAGGGGCCCCTGCTGACTCAGGTTGGGCCCCTTTGAGGGTCCTCCTTGATGTGTGCTGCGGGCCTCACAAGCAGCAGCAGGAGCTGCAGCAGCAGCAGAAGCAGAAGCAGAAGCAGAAGCAGCAGCAGCAGCGGGGGGCCCCTGAGTTACTTGGAGGCGCAGCAAAGGTAGGGAGAGACGAGGGGCCCTAAAAAGAGCAGGGGCCCCTGTTCGAGGGCCCCACAAGAGGAGGAGCAGCACAGATGCTGGATGGGCGCCCCCAGGCCTTCAAAGCAATACAACAGTTGCTGCTGCTGCTGCTGCTGTTATTGTTGTTGTTGCTGCTGGTGGTCTTCAGCCCGTAGCCTAAGTACCTAACAACAAACAACTCCACTAAACAAAGGGCCCCCTTATGATGGGGGCCCCACAGTTTGAGTTGGGGGCCCCCCAGCACAGAGGGGACTGGGGGGCCCCTCTGAAGGGGCCCCCAAGGGGGCCCCCCTTTCTCATTGTTCTACTTCAGGTGCTATCTTCTTTGAATTGAATTTATTTGCTGATTGAAAATATCATTAAATAATATTAGTTTTACTGAAGAGCTGCAGCAAACCCTAGGGGGCCCTTCGTGCTGCTGCCTCTGGGGGGGCCCCCTTCAGTGTTGGGGGCCCACGAGGATCTACTGCAGCTGCAGCAGCAGCAGCAGCAGCAAACAAGCAGCAGCAGCAGCAACAGTAGCAGCACCAACACGGGCCCATGGGGCCTCTCTTTAATGGGGGAGGCCCTCGGGGTGTGGAGAGGGCCCTGCTTGTTTTGCTGGGGGCCCTCTTTGGGTTTGCTGCAGCAACTCCTGCTGCTGCTGCTGCTGCTGCCGCTGCTGCTGCTCTCGCGAGGCAGCTCGTGCAACGAGCAAGCGCTCTGAACCCACTGCGCAGCAGCAACAGCAGCGCCGACAACAGCAACAGCAGTAGCAAGGGTCGCAGCCGAAGCAGCAAAAGCAGCAGCAGCAGCAGCAACAGCAGCAGCAGCAGCAGAAGGAACAGCAATGCATGCGAGGATTTTCAGCCCCTTTTCATAGACGCAGCAGCTCTGCTGCAGCAGTCACCGAGTCTCTTTCGTTTCTCAGCAGCAGCAACAGCAGCAGCAGCCCCAGCAACAGGAGCAGCAGCAGCAACAGCAGCAGCAGCAGCAGCAGGAAGCCTGTGGTTCAGGTGTTTGCTGTCTCCTAGACAGATTGAGAGGCAAGGGAGACAGTTGCTGCTGCCTTCGTGGGGTGTAGAGTCTCAGAGACAAACTGCATGCTGCAGGGTCCTCCTTGTAGGGGCAGGGGGCCTCGGGGGCCCCATTGCTGTTTACCTCACAGGCGCAGGAATAGGTACGAGCTTGCTGCTGCTGCTGCTGCTGCTGTTGCTGCTGCTGCTGATGATGATGTTGTTGCTGCTGATGATGATGATGTGGTTGCTGCTGCTGCTGATGATGTGGTTGCTGCTGATGATGGTTGCTGCTGCTGTTGTTGCTGCTATTGTTGTTGTTGCTGCTGCAGCTGTTGCTCGTGCTGCTGGTGCTGTCGTTGTTCTTGTTGCTGCTGCTGCTGTTGCTGCTACTCCTGCGCTGCTACCGACGCAGCAGATTACGCAGCAAAACCACAAACAAATTGGTGGTGGTGGTGCTGCTGCATATGCTGCTACTTCTGCTGGGTTTGCTGCTGCTGTTGCTGCGCTTGCTGCTGTTACATTTGCTGCTGCTTCTGCTGCTTCTGCTGCTGCTGCTGCTGCTGCAGGGCACCTGACCATTGTCGATGGAGACACCGTAGACGCAACAAACCTCCACAGGTGGGGGTTTGCTGCTGGCCTCTAAGGCAGCCCCGTTGCTGCTGCTGCTGCACTTGCTGCTGCTGCATTTGTTGTTGCTGTTGTTGGTGCTGGTGCTGTTGCTTCTATTGAGGGCGGCAGCTGATTGTGCTGCTGCCGCAGATCTTGCTTCTGTCTCTGCTGCTGTGCTTCTCATGTTGCTGCTGCTGTTGCTGCTGCTGCTGCTGCTGCTGCAGGCAGGTGTTCTTCAGGGAGGCAGATGTGGGGCGCAGCAAAAGTGGGGCCCTTGCGCGAGTCTGCCGGCTACTGGACTCGGAGGTGAGTTCTAGAGGAAACAGCAGCAGCAGCTGCTGCTGCCCCTGCTGCTGCTGTTGCTGCTCGTGCTGCTGCTGCTGCTGCTTCTGCTGCTTCTGATGCTGCAGGAGATGGCAGTAGAGTCGTGCGGCTGCTGAATCTGGTCCTGATATTGCTGTTGCTGGTTCAGCTGCTGCTCGTACAGCAGCTGCTGCTGCTGCATATGTTGCTGCTGCATATGTTGCTGCTGCTGCTGTTGCTGCTGCAGGCCTCAGTGGAGGCTGTTGAGGCTTTCGTAGACTGGAAGCTGGCAGGGGAGCTCGTGCCCAGCCACGACATCGTTGTGGATGCTACAGACAGCAGAGAAGCAAGGTTAGCAGCAAACGCTGCTGCTGCTGCTGCTGCTGCTGCTGCTGCTCTGGTTGCTGGTGCTGCAGCAGCAGCCGCTCATTATGCATGCGTTTCTCTTCACAGTTGCGTTCGCGTTGTTAGGCAAGGGTAGATAGGCAATGAGTGTCTCGTGTGCTGCTGCTGCTGCTGTATCTGCTGCTGCTGCTGCTGCTGCAGGTACGTATTGAACGACGCATGCGTCTTAGGAGGGAGGCCCCTAGTGTGTGGCAGTGCCCTGAAGCGAGAAGGCCAGGTTGCTGTTTATAACTTCGCGGGGGGCCCCTGCTACAGATGCATCTTTCCTGCTGAAGAAGGGATAGGGGGCCCCCAGGGGGCCCCCAATTTAAAAGACAGCGGCGCATGCGATACACATGGGGTACTGGGGCCCGTGCCGGGCCTTATTGGCCTTATGCAGGTGAAGCAGCAGAAGCTGCTGCTGCTGCTGCTGCTGCTGCTGCCGTTGTTGTTGCGGCTGCTGTTGTTGCTGCTGCTGTTGCTTCTCCTGTGCAGCAGCTGCTGCTGGTGCTGTGGCTGCTGCAGTGACTCTAGCTGCTGCTGCTGCTGTAACTGCTGCTGTTGTTGCGTGGCTTTTAGGGCCTTGAGTGTGTGCAGCTGCTGGTGCTTTCAGGCTATCGCGGTGCTGCAGATAGCTGGGGGCCCCCCTCTTAATAAGGGGGCCCCCCCGAGCCCTGGGGGCCCCCAAGGGCCCCGCTTATTTGTCTATGACGGAGATGACAGTCAGAGGCCCTGGCGCTCCTTCGCTCTCCGGGGCAAACAAAAGGCCTGCATAGGTCAGAAACTAGGGTTTAGGGTTTAGGGTTTGGGGGTTAGGACTGGGAATGCGGTATCCAGGAGTTGGGCGTTGTACGGCAGGTTCAGGGTTTAGGGTTTAGGGTTTAGGGTTTAGAAGGCGAAGAAGCGCGTAGGTGCGTGCGTCTGTGTGTCTATGTTTGGGGTGTCTCTGCAGCTTGTGGAAGTACACCGCAAATCAAGCAACTGGAGGTCGGTCCCTCAGTGGCTCTTCGTGGGGGCCCCTAGGGGCCCCCAATTCGTGGGGGCCCCACAGCTGCTTCTGCGGGGGCCCTCAGAAGGGGCCCCCGCAGCAGCAGCTAAAGGTGCTTGCTGTGCAGAGAAAGGAGGGCCTCCTGCTGCTGTTGGGGTCTCTCCCCATACGCTTGCATAGACAGAGTCTTTTGCTGCTGTTGCTTCTGCTGCACTTCTTTCTGCTGCCGCTGCTACACTTCTTCGTGCTCCTGCTGCATTTCATCTTGCTGCTGCTGCTGTTGCACTTCTTGCTGCTGCTGCTGCTGCTGCGTTGCAGCCGCGTCCGGAGTACTCGGGTGTATGTTGGTACCCTTCTGTCTCTCCTTCGCGACGTCTGTCTGCTGCTGCTTTTGCTGCTCGATTGGCTACGTGGGGGGCCCTGTGGCAGCTGCCGGCCTTCTCAGCTGCTGCTGCCTGGCTGCGGCGTGCAGCAGCAGCAAGTGATGCTGCTGCTGCTGCTGCTGGGGAGATGCTAGTGCTCATTGACGTGCGGCCCCACACCCAGTTCGCTGTGGCTCGCCTCCCTTATTCTCTGCACTGGCCGCTGCAGGACCTTCTTAGCTACATAGAGAGCAGACAGCAGCAAGTTGCTGCTGCTGCTGCTGCAGCAGCAGCAGAAGGGGCGGCTACGCAGCCTTACGAAGGGCGCGGGTGCGAGGTAGGCCACGGAAGGACCTGCTACTCATTTTGTACCAGCAGCAGCAGCAGGAGAGGGAGCAGCAACAGCAGGGAGCAGCAGCAGCTGCAGCGTTGCGTGCTGTTGTGGTGTGTATTGTCTGTGGGGTTGTTGTTATGACTGCGTTTATGTGTATATGTTGTTTATATATTTATTCAGGAGGTGTCTCTCTTTTTAAAGGCCCTTCTTCATCTCCCTCAACCCTCAGCAATTCATATGTCGTCTCCTCTTGCATTTGTCTTCATATGCAGAAGAGGAAAAGACTCAGCCATAGCAACAGAAGCGGTGCATGCGCTATTTAATGCTGCACAGGGGCCCCAGCAAGAACAGGGAGTCCGGGGGGCCCCCCAACAGGGGGGCCCCCCCATAGGGGGCCCCCCAGGGAGGGCCCCCACAAGGGGGATGGGCCCCCCTAGGGTGTTTAATCTTGACAGGGGCCTCGAGGGCCTCGTAGAAGAGGGACTCATTCGCATGGCTGTACCCTGAAGGGCCTCTTAGGCTTGGGGGCCCTTGTTGCTATTCTGGGTGTGGGGCCTATCTATCTATATCTATGTATATATGTACATACATGTACATACATACATATAAATATGTGTTCATACTTATTTATTTTATTTATTTATTTAGAAAGGGGATAGCAATTGCTTTAGCAAGGAATGCAGAAGCTGTAGGTGACGGAGAGGCATGAAGAGAGACAAAGAAAGGGACAGAAGGAGACACTAAAATAAGAGAGGGTCTCCTTCTGCTTCGCAGCTGTCTCCTACTTCCCTCAACACTGCACGAGACAAACAGACCTCTCCAGAAGCCGCAGCAGCATAGGTAATAGCGGCAGCAGTAGCGGCAGCAGCAACAGCAGCAGCAACAGCAGCAGTAGCCATGGCATGGCACGGCTACAGCACCCCAAGTGCTTTGCCTCGCAGCAATGTTTGAGGTGTCTGTACACCTGAACTAAGGGCCCCTGGGTCCCGTTGTGTTTATCTCCTCAACATTCTAATACTCTGCCAACTGTCTCCTCAAAAGGAGACACCGCAAAGTGCGCTTCCTCACACCTACTTAAAGGGGGCCCCCACCTCTAGGGGGCCCCTCTCACTGCAGTCTCTTTAGGGAAGTCTCCAAAAGAAGTGTTTATATACAAGAATCAACAGCAACAGCAGCAGCAGCAGCAGCGGAAGCTGCTGCTTCTGCTGTTGCTTTAGTCTTGCTGTTGCTGCTGCTGCAACAGAGAACTGGTAGAGCTTTTTATCATATACCCCTCCCCTCTAGGGCCCCCAAGGGGGGCCCCAGGGGGCCCCTTTAGCGCATGTCAGGGGCCCCTGGGGGCCCCTGATTCTGTTTGATTTATTCTTCCGTTTGCACTTCGAATTCTTCGTCGCTACTTTGTTCCTCTACCCATTCCTGAGGAAAAGGAGACAGGAGAAGGAGACAGGAGACAGGAGACACTTTAGCTGCCCCACACGCAATGCCAAGCACATGAAGCCACGGCAACAACAGACACCGTACACAATCAGCAGCAGCAGCAACAACAGCAGCACCATCAGTAGAAGCAGCAGCAACAGCAAAAACAGAAGCAACAGCACCACCAGTTACAGCAGCAGAAGCAGCAGCATGAAGCGCTGATAGTGGCCGACAATAGACTGGGAGGAGACAGCTAATGAACTCCCAATGTCGTAAGAAGAAGAGACAAAAAGATTAAAAAGGAGACAGCAAAGCCCCACCGCAAGTCAAAGGAACTGCTATCTCAGCCTCTTTATGTAGAAACAGAGAGCAAGACCAAAACAAACAAAAACAAAAACAAAAACAAAAATATATAAACAAAAGACAGAGGCATGCATGCAGCAAGGGCCTCACCCCAAACCTCTCTAAATTATCCTCCTCAGCAGCTTTTGCGGGAGCCCCGGGGGCCCCCGAGGGCCCCTCGGAGGAGACAGCGGTTCCGGCGTTTGTGTCTCCTTGCTGCTGCTGCTGCATGCAAAGAAGAACAGAACGCATGCAGCTGCTGTGCATGCAAAACGAATGCCAGCCCCACCAGACAACTAAACAAAGGAGGGAAAGTAAAGGTAATAACAGCAACAAAGAAGCTGCATGTACACCGGAGCCTCATGCATTGCATGGATGCATGCATGCATGCATCCAAACAATAAACAATTGCCCCTAGAGACCCACCCTAAACCCTAAACCCCAAACCCTAAACTTTAAACCCTCAGGCGTGTGAAGCACATGTTTGTATTTTGGGGAAAGCGGCTAAACCTCTAGGGCCCTAAACCCTAAACCCTAAACCCTAAAACCTAAACCCTTAATCCTAAACCCTAAACCTTGAGCTCGTCGGTCGTTTGTTTAGCAAGGAAGCCCCAGGGTTCTGGGCCAGTCCCTACTCCTACCAAATCACCCACCCAACCCCCCTAAACCCTAAACCCTAAACCCTAAACCCTAAACACTAATGAAGGAAAGGACCTGTTTGCGCTTAGAGGGTAAACAACTGGCCCTAAAGTCTGTAGTGCCATCAAAGAAGAAGGCCTCAACGACGCGGCCATCGAACATCCGACCCCTCATCTTCTGGAGACAGCAAAAGGAGACAGCAGAGGAGACACCAAAGGAGACAGATAAACAGATACAAACAAATAAAAAGAAATAGCAAGCAAATAAATATTAAAATAATAACAGGAGACAGCAGAGGAAACAGATAAACAGAGATACAAACAAATATAAAGAAATAGCAAGCAAACAAATATAAAAGAGGCTCAGCAGCTGCATGCAAGGAGACACACAAAGACAGCATGTTCTTAGAGACAGCATACCCAAAAAAACAAACAATTACAAAAACAAAACAAATATTAACAAACCAAAGAGAACAGAGACAGCCACAATTCGGCAGCAATTGAAGCAGCAGCAACTACTGCAGCAGCAACTACAGCAACAGCTGCAGCAGCAACACAAGCAATCCCAGAAGCTGCTGCAGCAACAGCACCAGCAGCAACAACAGCAACCGAGAGACAGAAGGAGACTCAGACCTCTATCACTGTCTCCGCCTCTTCAGGCTGTTTAAACTTCAAGCACACGACGCCTTGGGGATGTCGCTGCAACACAGAGTGCATGCAGCAGCAGAAGCAGAAAACATTAACAGCAGCAGCAGCAGCAGCAGTAGTAGCAGCAGCGGCAACAGCAGCAGCAGCGGGGCATCGAAGGCACAGCATACACGACTCCCAGGCAGCAGCCTGAAACGCCTTAGGGGACCTTTTTCGCAAACCCTAAACCCTAAACCCTAAACCCTACGCATAAACCCTTGCCTCGCAGCTTAAGAGAGTCTCAGGGTTTGGCACGTTTGAGGGTTTAGGGTTTAGGCCCAGCGTACAGAGTGAGTATCGGTTTGCCCCTTGGCATGGGGTTTAGGGTTTGCGATTAGGGTTTGTGTCTAGGGTTTGTGTCTGTGGTTTAGGGTTTGCAGCCAGGGTATAGGGCTTAGGGCTTGTGTTTAGGGTTTACGGTTTGTGCTTAGGGCTTAGCATCTAGGGTTTGTGCGGGGGGTTTATGGATTAGGGCTTGTGCTAAGGGTTTTGGGCATGTCTTTAGGGTTTATGCTGAGTGTTTATTGATTAGGGTTTGTGCTCAGGGTTTAGCCTCTGCGTTTAGGGTTTAGGGTTTAGGGTTTAGGGTTTATGGTACAGGGATGACTGTGACTTTGTCTGGGGGAGAAATTTTCGCGACTTCTTCGAGGACTTCAGTGCGGAGTTCTTCATAAAAGGTGTCTCCTTCTTCATGCTCCTTAAAGCGCAAAAGGAGACAAATAGAGACAAATAGACATTACTTCCGGTGTATGCTAAAGAGTGCTGTCTCCTTATAGAAGGACTGCGTCTCCCTATAAGGCTCTGTCTGTCTCCTGCCACCTGTCTCCTAATAAGAACTGCTGTCTCTGTCTCCTGTCTCCTTATAACCATTGCTGTCTCTGTGCTGTCTCTTCTTTCCTTGCTGCTGTCTCCTTCTCACCTCTGCCTCTTGCAGCGAGTACATAGGCCTCAATACCACAATATTATGCCGTCCCCTTCCTGCTGCTGCTTCGCTATCCCAACTCAGCAGCCTGCGGAGACACCCCAAGCGCACGTGCTGCATGCATGCATGCATGCATCAGGCATGCATGCAAGGTGCTGGCTGCAAGCAGCCGCTGCTGCAGTATGTCCTCGAAAATAGCAACTGTCTCCCTCGGTCCCCTTTTGTCTCTTTTTCGGTGTTTCTGCCTCCTCCTGTCTCCTTTTGTCTCTCCTTTTGTCTCTTTTTGTCTCTTTCCGGTGCATGCACACTGCATGCATGCACACTGCATGCATGCATGCTGTATGCATGCCTCTTGCTTGAATTACCTGTCTTGTTCCTGCCTTGCAGCTAATATCTTTTTACGTCTTCTTCTTAATGCCGCCTGCTGCACCGCTGAGGCATTTGTGGGCTGAGGAGACACCTGGGAAGACCCTTCAGAAGACCCTTGAGGAGACACCTCAGCTGTCTCCGTTTGCTTCTTCGAAAACTCAGCACGAGACACCTGCATGCATGCAGCCCCAAATGCAAAAGCAACAACATTAACAACGAAGACACAGACAAACAGCAATAAACCCTAAACCCTTAATTCTAAACCCTTAACCCTAAACCCTTAACGCTGCACCCTCATTCCTAAACCCCAGCCAGTAAGCCATAAAGCCCCAAACCCTAAACCATCAACCCCAAACCCTAACCCCAAAGCCCTAAACCCCAAACCCCAAACCCTAAACCCTAAACCCTAAACCCTAAACCCTAAACCCTGTACTTGCCCGAATGGTATGTGTGTCGGTGACGGCGTAGTTGTCGAAGTAACGGATGGCTGTCTCCACGCTGGCTTCGTGCACGAAGCTGAGGAGACAGTCTCCTTTAAACTTCCCCTCGCTGTCGCAGTATAAACGGATCTTAGGCTGCACTGCATCCGCAAACCCCATCCCCAAACCCTTCGCATGCATGCATGCATGCATGCACGCTTAGAACCTTGCATGCATGTATGCATGCACGCTTAGAACCTTGCATGCATACATGCACGCACAGATGCATGCATGCATGCATGCATGCATGCATAGAAGAGTGCATGCAGGGCAGGGTGAAGTGGGGCTGACATGTTTCGGGGTCGAGTTTGAATACCCCGGCTTTTTTGAAGAGTTCAGCGACATCTTTTTGAGTGAAGTGTTGGGGGAGGCCGCAGACATAAACGTTAGGGTTTGTCTTTGGGGCTACAAATAAACCCTTTAAACGCTTTTGCTTTCTTCTCTCTCTGTATGCCTTCCTCTTCGCTGCCTTTAATTGTCGCTCTTCAAGCGCTCCCTCTTCCCCCTTCTCGGGTGTATGTACACCTAAATCCTGCCCTTCAGCCCCCTCTCCTTCACGGGGGGCCCCCGAGGGGCCCCCAACGCTCGCAGGGGGGCCCCCCGTACCCTTCTCGGTGGGGGCCCCCACGGTACGGGGCCCCTTCGACCCAGAAGAGCCGCCGCCAGGGCTCCTTACTGCTGCAGCAACAGCAGCTAACATCAACGCCTCTTCTCCTGAGGGGCCCCTGCTGCTGCTCTCCGATGCCGTTGCTACCATAAAGTCGTAGTCCTGCATGCATGCAGGCGTTCGTGCATGCATGCACGCATGCATCCCCAAGAAGACACCCCGATACTAAGACTGCTCTTCTACGCATACTGAAACAAACCAGATCAACCTAGGGAAGCTGCTGCTGCAGCTCGTGCTGCTGCAGCTGCTCCTAAAACTGCTGCCTCAGCTGCTGCATGCATGCATGCGTCTGTGTGTATGTTGGGGCTTCTTACGTGCTTGGGTCTCCATATTTTGTCGACAGTATCAAAGACCATCCACTGGCCATCGGGGCCGCAGTATTTGAGGGCTGAGTCAACCAGAGCAAAGGGGGCCCTTGTTGCTGCTGCTGCTGCTGCTGCACCTGCAACAGCAAGCGCTGCTGCCTTCTCTGTTGCTGCTCGCCGCTTTTTGCCGGGGACTGCTGCTGCTGCTGCCTCAGCAAAGGCCGCTGCTGCATGCGCTTCTGCTGCCATCTCTGCTTTTGCTGCCAGCGCCTCCGCCTCTTCCTGCTGCTGCTGCTGCTGCTGCTGCCAGCTACGCAGCGCAGCAGCAACAACCGGGTGCTCGCAGATGGTGGACCACTGGTCTTCTCCTCGCCGCAGCACATAAGTCAAACCATCAATTAAATTCCAAGCAAAATAAACCCCCAAAGCAGATAAACTCAAAGGCCCCACTATGCTTCCCTCAGCGCCAGTACTATCCCCGCCTTCTGCTGCCCCGCTGCTGCTGCTGCTGCTGCTGCTGCTGCTGCTGTTGGTGGTGGCGTTGCTGGAATTATCGCCGCTGCTGCTGCTGCTGCTGCTGCTACTGCTACTGTTGCTGGCGTTGCTGGTATTATCTCCGCCGCCGCCGCTGCTGGGGCTGTTGTTGTTGTTGCTGCTGTCGCTGTTGCTGCTGCTGCTGTTGCTGCTGTCCTCACAGGACGCGCGCTTCTCCTCTGGGCTGCCAGTGCTGTTAACACCCTTCTCCTGCTGTTGCTGCTGCTCCTCCTGGCTTTGCTGTTCTTGCTGCTGTCCCTGGTTTTGCTGTTCTTGTGCCTCTTGCTGCTGCTGCTGCTGCTGCTGCTGCTGCAGCTGCAGCTGGCGCTTCTGCTCCTCTTGTAAGACGGCAACGGCATCAGGCGGCAGCACCACATACCACTCCTCCTCGTCTCCTTCCTGTGTACCCCCACCCTCTTGGGGGCCCCCGCTCTCTTGGGGGCCCCCGTCCCCGTGGGGGCCCCCATCCCCTTGGGGGCCCCCACCCTCGTGGGGCCCCTCCCCCTTGGGGTTGCCCTCACCAGTGTTCTGCTTATCCCCATCATTTCTAAGGGGCCCCTGATCCGCTGCAAGTCCTTCAGGACCCACAGGGGCCCCCTGAGGGGCCCCCTGTTGCTGCTCCGTAGTGCTCATTAAATCAAGCAGCAGCAGCAACAACCGGCACCGGCAAGGGGCCCCTGTGCTGCTGCAGCAGTTTTTCTTTCTAAGAGGTTTATATTTAGAAATTATACAAGAATTTATTTTCCAATGCTGCAGCTGCAGCTCAAACCACCTATAAACCCTCTCTGTACCCTCTCTGCTGCCAACCTGCTGCAACGGGGGCCCCCATAGTAGGGGCCCCCCGATGCATGCGCAGATCCTGTGCTGCTTCTGAGGTTTTTCTTATACAAATGAGAACAAAGAAGATAAAATTACTTGATATATTTTCAAATACAATACATCTCTGAAGCCTTCGCTCTGCTTATTGTAAGGCCTTTAGTACGCAATATATATACGCCAACAACAAACTTCAAGACAGGTAAATCTCTAATCTAAAAGAAACTGAAGAACTTATTTTCCTACAAGATATAGCTTCCAGACTTTACCCTTCTTTTGAGGTGTACGCGTACCTGCCTCCTCCAGCATCTCCAATAGCCCCCACATAGATATCTCAGGGTAAGGGAAGAAGAGGGGGTCTTAAGAACCCCACATCTCTAAACCTTTGTTCTGTACAGCTGCTTAAATAACTCAAAAAGATATACTTGTGCGAAAAGAAAGCGATTAAAAGGTGTATGAAACCGATAAGACGCCTTTAGTTGCTACCATACAAATATCCATCTATGAATAGAGCAATTCTCTCGGGGTTTTATATTCACATTTGAGGTTTATGTGTCTCACTTCAACGCCAAGGACATACAATAATTATAAGAGAACAATCATAAAGGAATTGAAAAAGATGAAGAAAGACTCCTTTGTTTATGCTGCCTTAAGAGACAGACAGCCCCCCTCTGTCCTTAAGAGACAGACAGCCCCCCCGCTTAATCGGCGCTCACGCTGAAATCTAATATACTATGCATGCATATGATTATTCTATGATAATGGAGTAATATACAATTCAGGAATAGTAAGGATGTGGCAGGGCTATTAATAAATCCTTGAGGCTTGCATCGATACCGTCACCCCTTGGGTTTCTATCGACATCATTGCATGCAGCTATTCCTAATAATTATAACAAACAGCCTCGTATCCATACAAAGATAAGTGTATAATAGTCAGAGTCTTGAAAAACTAGAAACTCATATAGTGTTAGAAAGCCGCTAGCCTCCCCCCTCTTCCTCTTAGATTATACGGTGTATATAAAGATAAACGAGATTTGCAGAGGGGGCCCCTCCTTACTTCTTCAAAGTGTAGTTGATATTCAGAAAAGCAAAAATAAAAAAAAGAAAAAGTCTCTTCTCTGAAATAACGCATGCAAAAGGGCAGAACTTCGAAACGGGTTTTTATTAAAAAGTTAGTGGATATCAGCATGCAAGACAATGCGAGTAAAGGAAGTACTTTCATAGGCCTTAGCTATATTAAATGTAGCTATATCAAATATATATATATTTGATATAGCTTTAGTTATCCAGCGGTGTGCACGTTCTTCGATTTACTTATCCAGAAGGGCAGGGTGCCCTATACACCAGAAGAATGAGACTCTATCTTAATAGAAGTATATAAGAAGGAGGGATATCTGTTGCAAGCAGAGAGGTGCTCTATGCTGTCTTCGCTCTGTAGATACTAAGAGACAACCTGAGAAGCAGCAGCCCCTTTATGAAGGTGAGGGGCTTCGCAGGCCCTCAACTCCCTCAGTTTAACCTACACCTGTGATGTCTTCTTCATTATTTTGCAGATAAAGCCTCTTCTCTTTTAGAGAAGGCTTTCTTAATGAAGCCCCGCTAATGAAGGGAGAAACGCTGGAGCTGCTAGTGGCAGTGGAAATAAGACAAAAAAAGAAGGGTCTACTGGGATCGGTGGGATCGTGGGGCAGCACCGGAGACGTCTATATCGCTATACTTCAGCAGCTGTCCTTAGGGCTCCTCGTGAACACCCCTCATGCGTTGCAGATGAAGATATATGCCTTCTTCTGTATGGAAGAGGGAGAGGAGGTAGAAGCCTCAGCCTTTTGTAAGAACCCAACAAGGGTTATTACCGTAGAAGAATCGAGTTATTCAATCAGTTAACTGCAGCTACCAGCCGTTTGCTTAGCAGACAATAAAATAAGAAAGAGACTAAGAGGAGCGGGTGTCTCCGCTACCCCTCCAGTAGTGCCGCTACTAAAGCGCTGCTAAGAGTATTAGGGGGGGAAGGGGTTGGGGGGGTCAGCTCTTCCTCCGCACCCGATTCAAAGAAAGAAACAGAAATACTCAAGAGTTAAAGAAAAAGAGTTTGGGTTGTAGCATTGATCTCATCAGTGGTAGCAGCAGAGGTAAACAAAAAAAGAGAATAAGAACATACAAAGGGCAGCCCTCGCCCTGTGTTTAAGCAGGATATGTATGAGCCTTTACCTTCTTTAAGATGCGGGTAAGCCGGTGTATAGACACCTCTCCATGTAAAAGAGGTGTCTATACACCGGAGATACTCCGCTAAAGCCTCCAGCAGCAGTAGAGTTGCGTATTAACAGATGCGCGTAGAGGCAATAGTAGCCTTCCCGGGCCTCTGGAAGTTGCTGTTGCATGCACTTCTAATAGCATGCAGATTGGCACTAAGGGCCCACCTATTAATTCTTAACAATTGTCTACAGTGATAGTGCATGCAATAAACGAAGCTTGGGAGTGCTTGCAAGAGGGCTTGTCTTGCAGCAGAAGCTGCAGCAAGGAATAGAGTAAACTCACAGAAGGCCCCCTCTTCTCCCCACCACCAGCCCCAGGCCCTTGTGCCGCTGTGCTCAATCTCTCCGTTAATGGGCGGAGTATCTGTCTCCGTCTCTGATAAGTTAATTATTTAAAGTGTCTCCACTTAGCGCAGCTCGTACTCTGGTGGTGGTAGTAGGTGCTGGAGGTGGAGGCAGGGAGGAGACTTTCTAAAGGGGAAGGTAGCAGCTTTAATGTGTCTTATTGCTGCTGCTCACCAAGCTGCTTCCTTTGCTTAAACACTTCTGCTGCTGTTTAGCTAAGAGGGTAGAAACACAGCCTCTGCATGCAAGGGCCCCATGCTGTACCGGCATTTCTAAGCTTTTTCCCCTCACTGCATGCATGGGTTTCTCTACACTTGTTTACATTAAATTATTTTGTATATTTTCTGCATTAACACAAACAATACTCCTTTACTGCTCTCTGAAGCACTAGCCAGCCAGCAGTAGCTAGCGGCACCTGTTGCATGCGGTGGCTTGTTGGTGAATTTCTTAGAAATTATATTTATCTCTATTTCATTTCTATTATTAGTCAGGGAATTGAAGGGGAATAACTACAATGCCGCTTTTGCTGCTGCATGCAGAGCAGGCAGCGGCGGCTGCTGCTGCTGCCGCTGCTGCTGCTGCTCCTGCATGCAGCCCCCGTCTGCTCGCCAACGCAGCAGCAGCAGTAGCTGCTGCCGCTAAAGTCCTCCTCCTGGGAGCTCGCAGTAACAACTGTTGGCTAAGGCAGGGTCAAGGGGAGAGGAAACATCTTGAAGGCTGCAACTGCTTCGCAACAGGGGCTGAGAGCAGCGGCAGCTGCTGCTGCTGCTGCGGCTGCTGTTGCTGCCACTGTTGCTGCAACAACCGGAGCAGAAAATTACCAACTCAGCAGCCACACTGCTACAGAATCTTCAGAGCCCAAACAGCAGCAGCGCGAGCCATCTTCGCGGCTTGCAGGGCAGTGGGAGGCTGCTGCTGCTGCTGCTGCTGCTGCTGCTGCTGCTGCTTTTCCTCAGTCTCAGGGCCCAGTTAACCCAACTTGAGCGCATATCTGTTGGATTGGCTGACGGGGTTGCCGCTTCTCCCATGGGGCTGCAGCAGTCTTTAGTCGCCTTCGTCGAGCGGCAGCAGCAGCAACAGCAGTAGCTGTAGCAGCAGCAGCAGCAGCAGCACGAGCTGCTGCAGCAGCAGCAACACGAGCTGCTGCAGCAGCAGCAGCTCATGGCGACCTCAAAGAAACGCGCATGTCGGCGCTGGCCGTTCGTGCCGCAAGACCGCTTCCCTTCTTTCCCTCGTATAGCCCCCCGCATCCGACAGCTTGTGCTGCAGCAGCAGCAGCAGTGGAGGCAGCAGCTGCTGCATGCGCGTGAGCTGCGCATTCAGACAACACAAGCCTTTAATGCTTCTCAAAGCAGCAGCAGCAGCAACAGCAGCAGCAACAGCAGCAGCAACAGCAACACCGCTGCTGGCACGCCACAGCACCGCACAAGCATTTCCCCAAAGGCTGCATACGCACAGCAGCAGCAGCAAGAGACACAGCAAAACGAACAGCAGCAGCAAGAGCAGCAGCAGCATGATCCAGCGACCCGCGAGGCCACTGCAACCGATGACGGTGCAGACTTTCACGTACCAGCAACAGCAACACAAACCGCACCAAAAGTAGCAGCAGCAGCTGCAGCAGGAAGAAGTGAACAAGCCGCTACTGCAGGAGAAGCTGCAGCAGAAGCATCATCTCCAGGAGAAGCAGCAGCAGCATCAGCAGCAGAGGACAAGAGGGAGGCAGCAGACGGTCTCAGCGCCGCGGATGACAGTGAACATGCTGCCCCGTGCAGCACAGCAGCAGCAGCAAGTGCTGCTGCTGCAGCTTCCGCAGCAGCAGCAGCGGCAGGATCAGCAGGCGGGGGGGGGTTCGTGCTGCACTCGGAGACAGAACGACTAGTAAGGAGTTGGTGGCTGCGGAGACATCTAGCAGCAAAGCTGCAGCAGCGGCAGCTGCTGCTCTCGCTTCTTGGAGAGGTGCAGCAGCAACGATACGGGCTTCTTGCTGCTGCTGCAGAAGAGCTCCGCCAGGCTGACAGGGAGGAGGAGCAGCAGGAGATGCAAGCCTTCATGCAGCAGCAGCAGCAGCAGCTGGAGCACCTGCATCATGAAATGCTGGAGAAGCGCAAGCAGCAGAGGGAAGAAAGAGAGAAGCAGCAACAGCAGCAACAGGAGGCCTCCCAGCGACGGCAGAGAGAGAACAAACGCCGCAAACCAGGAGAGACGGACGAAGCAGCAGCAGCAGCAGCAGCAGGTGCTGCTGCTACAGCTCCACTAGCTCCGAGCTCCTCACCGCAATCCCAGAGCAGCAGCACGCGCGCGGCTGCTTCCGGAGCAGCAGCAGCAGCAACACCAACGCCAGCAGCAATAACAACTTTGGATCGAAAGGCAGAATCGTCGTCGCCTGTTCTGCCTCCCCTTGTTTCTGAGGACCAGCAGCAGCAGCAACAACAGCAGCAGCAGCAACAGCAGCAGCAGCACCAAGCTGCACCTATCGAAGACACCGAGCAGTACTTGCTGTCTTGGAATGGGGAAGCATCGGGAGGCGATGCGGCGAGCCTCGCATTGCAGCAGCAGCAACAGCAACAGCAGCAGCAGCTGCTGCTGCAGCAGCAGCAGGAGCAGCTGGTGGGGCGAACGCACCTAACAACTCGAAGCAACAGCAGGAGGGGACTGCGGCAGCGCTCTAGGAATAGCTTGATTGGGGCTGCTTCAGCACCAGCAGCAGCTGGCGGGTTTGTTCAGGCTGATGCAGCAGCAGCAGCAGCAGCAGCAGCAGCAACAGGCGCTGCTGCGTCCGAAACTTCTGATGCAGCAGTCAACAGCAGCAGCACCAGCAACTCGGCCCTGCGCCCCACCACGCGTCTGACTCGTTCTGCCTCCCGCTTTGCTGCTCGTGTACCTAGGAGAGGTCTGCTTCCTGCTGCTGCTGTTGCAGCAAGTGCTTCTTTGGGGTTGTCTCCGCTGCTGCAGGGCTCTGCTGCAGCAGGTGCAGCAGCAGCAGCAACGACGCCCGGCGATCAACCGAGACAGCAGCAGCAGCAGCAGATCTTGCTGCCAGCAGGTCTCACGGCCTCGCACTTAGCAGCCTTCAACGCAAGTGCTGCCGCACTCAAGCAAAACGCAGGCTCTACTGCAGCAGCAGCAGCTGCCGCTGCAGCGGTAGCCGCAGCGGCAACTCAGCAGCAGCAGCAAGCAACGAAGGCAGCGCTGCAGCAACTGGGGCTGACGCCCAGTCATAGAGGCGGCGGAACAGCAGCAGCAACACAGGCAGCAGACAACCCGCAGCTTCAAGGGCCTATCTCAATCGCTGCTGCTTCTGCCGCTGCAGCACCTGCTGCTGCTGCAGGAGGAGGGTCTCTACTGCTCTCTGGGGGGCATACAGCACCGTGGAGTAGCGGGGGATCAGGTGGCAGTAGCAGTGGCGGCAGCAGCAGCAGCAGCAGCAGCAACTCCGTGACACCGTCTGGAGCGGCAAGCACTGCAGCAGCTACAGCAGCAGCAGCAGCTGCTGCTGCTGCTGCTGCTCGTAGCCCATTGATGCAGACAAAGCAGCTGCTTCTTGGGCTTCCTCTCTGGGGCCGTACTGGCGTTGCAGCAGCAACGGGGGGTGTACATGCAGCTGCTGGTGGTAGTAGCAGCAGCACCAGCAGCTCGTCGTCGACCTCGGAAGGCAGCCGACCGGAGCAGCAGCTGCAGCAAGCATCAGCAGTAGGGATACTTGCGGCAGCAGCAGCAACAGCAGCGGCTCAGTCCCCTGGCGGTGGCAGCGGCACCAACAACAGCAGCAACAGCGGCAGCAGCAGCAGCAACAACAACAGCTCCACATCCCAGCAGCAACACGCCCCCTCGCCTTCAAGGCCACCCGGATATCCCCCATTGCAGCAGCAGCTGCTGCAGCACCAGCTGCAGCAGCAGCTGATCCAACAGCACCTCCAAAACCAACAGCAGCAATCCAAGACTCAGGGGGTTAGTCAGCAGCTGCAGCAGCAGCAGCTCATCTTGCAGCAGCGGCACCAACAATTGCAGCAACAGGCATCGCAGCAGCAACAGCTCATGCTGCTGCAGCAGCGCGCTGCTTCTCTCCAGGCAGCGACAGTT
Source organism: Eimeria acervulina (assembly GCF_000499425.1). Classification (NCBI taxonomy): domain Eukaryota; phylum Apicomplexa; class Conoidasida; order Eucoccidiorida; family Eimeriidae; genus Eimeria; species Eimeria acervulina. The sequence continues at coordinate 4,957 of NW_013550336.1, read as the reverse complement.
CAAGGGCAGCAACAGCAACAGCAGCAACAGCAACAAACGCAGCAGCAGCAACAGCAGCAGCAGGGAATCCAACAGCTCTTGGGTCAGCCGCCTCAGCAGCAGTACGCGCAGCAGCAACTGCAGCTGCTGCAGCAGATGCAGCAGCAGCAACAGCAGCAGCAGCAACAGCCTGGAACACTCCCAGCAGGGATCAGCGCCACATCAGTGCAGCAGCTGCTGCAGGCTAGGCAGCAGCAACTGCTGCAGCAGTTCCAGCTGCACCATTTGCAAGTCAAAGTGCAGCAGCACCAACAGCTGCAGCTGCAGCAGCTGCAGCAGCAGCAACAGCTCCAGCAACAGCAACAGCAGATGCAGTCGCAGCAAACCCAACAACAGCCTCAGGAACAACAAACGCCGCAGCAACAGCAAGCGCAGCACATCCAACAGCTGCAGCAGCTGCAACAGCTGCAGCAGCTGCAGAACAAACTTCAGCAGCAGCAGCAGCTGCAAGGCCGTCTGGGAGGAACTACGCAGTTTCCTCAACAGCTGCTGCAGCAGCGGCTCCTGCAGCAGCAAATAATGCAGCAGCAGGTACTACAGCAGAGACAGCAGCAAATCCAGCAACAGCTGCAGCAACTCCAACAGCAGCAGGACGGGGTGCAGATGGCCGCACGACTGGCAGCTCTTAGCAACGAGAGCAGCAGCAGCAGCAGCAACGCAGCGCTGCAGCAGCTGCAGCGGGCTGCAACAGCAGGACACCCTGTAGCAGCAGCTGCCGCTGCAGCGCTGCAGCAGCAGCTTGGCACGCTTTCTGCTGCACACTCGCCTGCTGGGAGTATCCTCCGTCCTGCAGCAGCCCCAGCCGTGTCGCAGCTGCTTCCAGGAGCAGCAGCACCTGCGGCAGCAGGACCAACTTCAGCATCAGCAGCGCCAGCAGCAGCAGCAGCGGCAGCAGCAGTGGGGGGCCTGCTGTGCTCCCCAGGATCGACTCTCCTCCCACCTCCTCAGGGATCGCCTCTTCTTGCAACTGCTGCGTCGGCTGCAGCAGCTGCGGCCGCTTTGTCCTTAGCCCTGCCGCCGTCTGCTGCTGCTGCTGCTGCCGCCGCCTCCGAGGCACTTGCAACCGGGGCTGCGTCAAAGGCAGCAGCACTCCCGGCTGCTGCCATAATGGCTGCTGCTGCTGCACCAGCTGCTACCGCTCCAGCTGCTGCTACACCAGCTGCTGCTGCACCAGCTGCCGCAGGGGGTGTTGCGGAGGACACAGCAGCCACAGCAGCAGCAATAGCAACAGCAGCAGCAGTCGAGCCATCCCAGCAGCAACGAGAAGCATCTGCTGCTGCTGCCGGTGCGGCAGCTCCTCGGCAGGCGGCGGAGTTTCCAGGGGCCGAGGGGACAGCTGCTATCGAGTCCCTTCAGCAGCAGCAGCAGCAGCAAGCGGTGGCACAAAGCCAAGATCCCCACTTGACTGCTGGTGCACCATGGGGGGCTCTGGGGGAGGCGTTGAATCCCCAGTCATCAGAAGCGCACGCAACAGAGGCTGCAGCTGGAGGCGCCGCTGCAGCAGCAGCAGCTGCTGCACCCCGCGAAGCAGAAGCAGTCGCTGCCTCAAAGGAGCAGCAGCAGGCCACTGCAGAAGCAGCAGCAGCTGCACCAGGGGTTTGTAAAAGTGGTAGTGACGGCTGCAATGAGGTTGCGCTCCCTGATGAGGCAGAGAAGCTGTAATGTGCACAGAAACGAGCTGCAGCAACAGTTGCTGCAGTGTGTTGATTTCTTGCAAGGGCTGCAGCAGCAGCTGCTGCTAGGTGCAGCAGCAGCGGGGAGCGCACATTGCGACGGAGCAGAGAAGAGACAGGAGACAGGTGCTGCTGCAGCACGCTGTCTCCTTTCTTTGTTCTTGTCCGTGTCTTCTTGTCCCGTGCCTCCTTTGTTTGCTGCATTTTGTTGGTGTTTTGTCTTTGTAACTTATCTTTCACTTAAGGCGAAATCAACCGTTGCTCTCTCTTTTGCTGTAGAGTGTCTAGACCCCTCCGAAGTTCCCCTAAAAACTGCAGCAGGGGCACAGAGGCACCCCATGCCTGTGAGATAGCAACTGCCTGTGCATTCCTTGAAGACAGCAGCAGCAGCAGCAGCAGGAGAGGAGGCAATCTATGTATATGGATACTAGCTGCATAGATGCATATGTTTATATATATATATATATATATATGCATATACTGTGGCCCTACTACTGCCAATGGTGCCGTTGATAAACGTGCGTGGCAACGAAAGTATCTCTTCACTTACTTCAGCGTAACGGTGATGAATGTGGGGGTCGACTGCAGTTGCGACTGTAGTTGGTATCGATTCTTCTTCATTTTCCCAGCGATTGTGTCTCCGGTTTGTATGTCTCTAAGGGCACCATGCGCCGTGCCTCACAGCTTCGTGCCTCCTGCTGCTGGTGCTTCTGCTGTTGTGCTGCTGCTGCTGATGGGCTTGCTGCTGGTGTTGCTGCTGCTGCTGTGTTGCTTAGATGAACCGCCGTTGACTTTATTCCCGTTGTTGCACTCACTCTCTGCTTCTGTTTTGTCTGGTCTCTCCTCTAATTGCTGGCTGCCGGTGTAGACGAGTTGCGAGTGGTGTGCTGATTATAGAAGGCGAACCGAGAACAAAGGGGGCGTCGTAGCAGAGTCTGCGGCTGCTAGTCTCGCTAGGTGGCGCAGTAGCAGCAGCAGCAGTGCTGCTGCTGCTACTGCTTCTCCCTCCTCCACCCCCTACACCTAGCAACAAGCTGTGGAACTACCCGTCCCCAGCTCATCAGAATTTTCACAGGTCTTCACGTACCAGACTTTTTTAATACTACCAAGTTGCAACCTGCTACAGATGAGAGGGTCTTGTCTTGGTCACTTCATCTTGCCCACTCTGACGAGGAAACACGGAAAGCGGTTACTTGATGTTCTCACGTTCCACATCATCAAGAAGAACAACAATACGCAGCAACAGCAACGGCTAACCAGTGTGCGCATGCTGGTTTATGACACTGCCATTCCTTGCAAACAAGTGAAGGGAGCAGGTGCCACAGCCACAGGAGCTGCTGCTTCGCCATGCAATGCTGGTCTTCTCCATGGGAAGCAGCAGTTCATCCGTTACAGCCGTTCACTGTGAAGACCCAGAATATAAAGAAAACTCCAACGTATTGGGCCCCACTTGGCGCGAGAACGGCCGGCGAGTAGAATTGAGAATAGTTTGGGGAAGAAGGAAATGCTCATGGCATCCATTTGCTGGCATGAAACCCTTCTTCGACGTGGCGGGGACTGCCATCTTGATTGCCCAGTTGGAAATCTTGCTTGCGTACTGTACTGCTTAGAGTTTGTGTATGCACAGTTCTGCAGATTGATGCACTGCCAACTCTTCGCATCATTAGGGTCTCCTCCCTTCGGAATCAACACGGTCACGTTCTCCGTACACCACGCTGGCACTCTTCGATATTGGGAGCACGCATTGTAAATCGTAGTCATATATGGAAAAAGCACATCTTGGAACTGCCTGTACACAAAGAAAGCTATCCCGTCCTGCCCTGTTGCAGGCCTAAGGTTGCTCTTCAGAAGTTGAGCATACAGGTCATCTTCGCTTAAGTGCGAATAAACCGTATATGCCCATTCTGGGGCGGTAGTCAAAGGTTGTAGGAACTCGCGAGCAGCCTGAGAAGTGGGGTCAGTAGATTGATCCAGGTGCTAACCTCTAGGGTGTGCCTCCAGCTAGCTGTTGGATTGGGCAGTCTTGGCTTCTAAGTTAATCTCCGCCAACAAGCAGTTAGTCCACATACTTCCTTCGGTCTCTTGTGCAGAGTGCTTGGAGGTTTTGTGCAGAGTCTTCCTTAAGGATAGTGATGAGGCGGCGACGTGCATTTCGTAGGTGTCGTTCGAGTGCCCGCTTCTTCACTTTGTTGTTGGGCTAGCCTTCACCCTGCTGTCCCTGCTGTGCCTTCTCATCTTTTCGCGGAGTGCAAGCAACGCCTTCTTGACATTGTCTTGCGCTTGAGTCAGTCGTGGGGAGGCGGGGTCCTTTCGGTTTTCCTGGTGTCTGTCTGCTGTTTGATGGTCTTTTCTTCCTTCGCCCTCGTTGAATTGCTTCAGGTGGCGTCTTATAAGCAAACCAGATGGAGTCATATATGTGTGCTGCGAAGCTGTCTATTGTGGCTTCCGCTTCCTCCCACGTGCCTTTCTCGACTTTTGCCGTTGTCTCTGTTGCACGTACTTCGAGTTTCATCTGAAGTCTTGCATGAGCATCTGCTGTAAGCTGAGCAACGGGGATTGCTTTGAAGCGCGTGGTCGGTTCATTCCGCTAATGTCGCGCTGTTTCCGGCCGGTTGTTTGTCTGCAATGCCTGTCTATGCTGTTGGCATCTGCTGTTGCTGCTGAGTCTCCGCTGCTGTGTAGGTGTTGTCCAGTGTTGGAGTACCTGCTGCTGGGTGCGCCTATGCCCATGGAGAACAGCATGTGGGTGTGTACGGCCGTTGCGTGAGTTGCTTCTTTCGTGTAGTCAACGTCCCTTGCACGACACTACACCATCCTTCAATGGTCTTTGATACACCCTCTCTTGTTGGTGCTGGATGCCGAGGAAGTTGGCGAATTCTTCTGCTCATTGGTAGAATGTTTGGAGGTTTTGTGATGAGTCTTCCTTAAGGATAGTGATAAGGCGGGGAGGCGCATTCTGTCTGGCCGCAGATGTGACAACCCTCTCGTTATCAGTGATCATAATACGCCGAAGAGCTTTTGCACCATTCATTTTGCCCAGCAAACATATTTAAAGTCAAACGGCGCCTTTTTGCCCGTCCATTCATACTGCGTGAACACGAGGCTCTTTAGTACCCATGCTCAAGGCGGTCGAGGCCTGGGACGCTTTTTATTCCCCAGCAAGCAGGAATAGCAAGAGGAGAAAACACATCGTACAACGCAGGCTGAATCTTAGTGGATCGTAGGACAAGCCTACTCTCGCACTT